>NC_057353.1:50467500-50755000 GCF_016509475.1 Prionailurus bengalensis
TGACCCTCATCCAATGCTGTCCATCTTAGTTGCTCGTGCTAGAATCCAGGGAGTCACCCTCAGCACCTTCCTCTGCATTGAACCCTCATTTAAAAATGACCTATTCCTAGGTAATTTGACCAACAGCATAAATCTCACATCTATTTTGGTATTTTTTTCTATTTATTTTGCTACCATCATCTTTTATCTAAAGAGTTGCCATAGCCTCCTTACTGGCCTCCCAGGATCCATTTTTTTGCTTCCCTCAAAATTGTTCTTCATATAGCAGCTAACATGGTCATTTAAGAATGCAGATGTTATCATGTTAGCCACCTGTTTAAAACCCTGCAATAACTCTCCTTTGCACTTAGGGTCAAATCTAAAATTATTACTATGACCTAAGATGTCTTTGGAGAAAATACTGGATTTTTGTGTATTTCTCAAATGTATTTTTCCTGTGCTCTTCCCACTGCCTGGAATCCACTACCCCTGGATTTCCTTATCAACTGACAATTATTTTTTACATTTAAAGACAAAATTGATATATCATTCTTTCAGGGAACTATTCTAACTCCCCTGGCTAAATTAGCTTCCCCCATTAAATGCATTTTTAGCATTTACTCTTTCTCTTTTAGATGCCTATTGAGAAATTTAAATATAATAAATTTTATTTTCTCTCTCTCACATTAGACTGTTAATTTCATGAGAACTAAGACTATGAATTTTTATCTACCACTAGACTGTCAGTGTTTGGAAAGTATCTTAAATATAATAATCCTTCAATAAATTTTAGTTGAACATTTTGTTAAATACACAAACATTCACATATATTACACACACAAACACATTTTATCTTAATCTGTTCAGGCTACTAAAACAAAAATGCTCATGAATTGGGTGGCTTACCTAACAAACATTTACAGTTCTAGAGCTGGGAAGTCCAAAATCAAGGCACTAAGAAATTTATGTCTAGTGAGGACTAGCTTCCTAGTTTATAGACAACTGTCTTGTTGTATCCTTGCATGCAAAGGAGTGAAAAAGCTCTCAGGAGACTCCTTTATCAGGGCATTACTTCTATCTATTAGGGCTTCACCATGAACTAATCACCACCCAAGGGCCCCACCTCCAAATACCATGACATTAAGGGTTAAGATTTCAACACATGAATTTTGGGGTTGGGGGGTTTGTGGCACAAAACACAGCCAAAAACACAGATATACATATGAAATAGAAAACAAGTCTGGAAGATATGACAGGAAATCCATAACTTCTATACATCAGCCCTGAAACTGTTATGTAATATATAGCATAGAGAATAGAGTTAATAATAATGTAACAACTTTGTATGGTGACAGATGGTAGCTAGACTTATCATGGTGATCATTTTGTAATGTATATAAATGTTGAATCACTATATTACATGCCTGAAACTAATATGATATTGTGTGTCAGCTACTCTCCAATTAAAAAAAAATCAAATGAGGGGCACCTGGGTGGCTCAGTCGGTTAAGCATTGGACTCTTGATTCTGGCTCAGGACATGATCTCATGGTTGGGGAGTTGGAGCCCCATGTCAGTCTCTGCACTAACAGTATGGTGTGGAACTTGCTTGAGATTCTCTTTCTCCCTCTCTCTCTGCCCCAACCTCTCTCTCTCTCTCTTTCTCTCTCTCTCAAAATAAATAAATAAACATAAAAAGTACAAATGAATAAAAGTTGAGCAGCAGATTATGAGGAGCAGGGGACCCTTTATGGAGAGCTAAGACACTTAAATTGTCTTCTTCAGCACTTCTGGCCACCTCTCAGGCCCAGCAAGCCCCATGACAGCTGAGGGCACCACGAGCAATCTGTAGAATGGTGCATATTGTGAGCACTAAGAAGACGTAGAGTCCTGTTTTCTGGAGGGTTTTTTTTTTTTAACATTTATTTATTTTTGAGAGACAGAGAGAGACAGAGCACAAGTGGGGGAGGGGCAGAGAGAGAGAAAGAGAGAGACACAGAATCCGAAGCAGGCTCCAGGCTCTGAGCTGTTAGCACAGAGCCCGACGTGGGGCTTCAACCCATGAACCGTGAGATCATGACCTGAGCCGAAGTCGGATGCTTAACTGACTGAGCCAGCCAGGCGCCCCAATGGAGTTTTAATGCAATCCTATGGAAACTGGTGGCAATAAGCTCGAACATGTATTAAAATTAGAATGATCTGAATGTGCAAGTGCTTTTTTAATGAAGAGGAATCACAGTGTTTTTGAAGGTGAGATTTCTTTAGTGAATAAGAAATGTTCTGTACTGAATGGGAGACTGCCTGTGTTTTTTCACTTTTCCTGAGGGGTTTATCCCTGAAATACCTGGTGTCTTCACGGTCTAGGCAGCTGTCCTATATGAGAGGCTATATCATAGGTCTATGAGTTCATAAAATGCTAGAAGCGCTTCTAATGAATCATTTCATCCATAAATGCAATACTTGCATTTGGCCTTGAATGGGAAAGTCAAATGAGCTTTCACAGAATGAGGATGCTACCTGTTTAATTTTGTCTTTTTTCATGAATGTCAACATACATCAGGTTATGTTACCCTTCCCTATGCAGTGCTTAGTCTGTTTCTCAAACTCAGTGTGGCACATGAAGAGGCTAAACTTATGAGGCAAGAGACTGATTGACTCACGACTTTTGTTTTTGATTGACTCATGATTTGGTTCAGAAAAGTAAAGGGTGACTTAATTTAAGCAACTCTATAAAAAAAACAGCAACAACGTGTGATCCAAGAAGCATTTCTACCAGCCCACAAACTTCTGGTTGGTATTTCACTAGCTAATTAAATTTCTCCCTGCTTTTATCCTAGTGAATATGACATAACATTGCCTGCAAAATGGGTACATCCTGTTGGGGTAGATTTTGGTAGATTCCTTTTAGCATGTTTGACTTGTTTTTTGTATATTTGGGCTAATTTCTTTTAGGTTTTAGGAGAGACCCAATTTAGGTATGATTCCAAGTCCATTTGTTTCCTGACGTTACTGAGAGTCAATATTTGAACAATAATTTAGAATCATTGATTTTTCAACCTTCCTGGGAATACTGAGGACAGCCAGGAATGTGGTAGTTGTTCAGTACATGCTTATTGATCGAATAAGTGGTAGAACAAAGATAATTGTAAGCCATATGATGTTAATTTTATGTGTGAGCTTGGCCAGGCCATGGTACCCAGATATTTGGTTAAAAACCAGTCTGGGGGGGGGTATTTTTAATAAGATTAACATTGAAATCAGAACACCTTGAGTAAGGCAGATTATTCTCCGTAACGAGGGCAGGCTTCATTCTTAGAAAAAAGACTGAAGTCCCCCGAGTAAGGGGGAATTCTGCCCTAGATGACCTTTGGACTCAAGCTATGACATCAACTCTTCCCGAGTCTCCAGCCTGCCCCGCAGATTTCAGGACTGTCAGCCTTAACAATTGCATGAGCCAATTCCTTAAGATAAATCTCCCTATCTATATATATTTACATATTCTATTGGTTCTGTTTCTCTGGAGAACCTGACTAATATACCATATGGTCCTTATTTTGTGATCTGGAACTTGAATATGTGAATTACTGACATAAGTTACAATTTTGGATGCCCTTTCATTTCTTTTCCTTTCATCATGGATTATACTAAATTATGTTCCAAAGTGTGATTTTTTTTCTGTACATTGATGTTAACACATCAACTTTCTCTATTTCAGTGGAATTTGTTTAAGCAGGTGAATTAAATGAAGAAAGTGTGATTAAATCTTACTTTCTAGGATACAAAACAAATTATCCTCCTAATTTGAAAACGTAAATGAAAATTTTAAAAGTTTCAGGTCTGGGATAAGTGTTTACGGCCACCATATGACCAAGTGCAGCTAGAGAGCAACTAACAATCAATTTTATACTCGCTGCAACTGAATCTGCTGTGAAAAGCACTAGGCAGCTGACAGGAGACCTTCCTTGTAAACTGGGCAGGAATTCTGAAGTAATGAACTGTGCTCCCAGTGTGGGTACCATAAACTTAGTAATGAATAACACTCTTTGAACGTCTGGACAAGAAAGATGTCTCACTCCAGGAGGGATGTTTTCCTTTCTGTAACCAAACTGTGCTTAGCTGATATTTGAAGCCTGACTTCAC
Organism: Prionailurus bengalensis; assembly: GCF_016509475.1. Lineage (NCBI taxonomy): Eukaryota > Metazoa > Chordata > Mammalia > Carnivora > Felidae > Prionailurus > Prionailurus bengalensis. The sequence continues at coordinate 50,471,619 of NC_057353.1, forward strand.
ACTCCTTGGAGCTCTTCTTTGATCCAATACAGTTTAGTCAAATTGACTCTGATATGTTTGCAGATTGGAGTAAGGGTTAGGAAAATGGGAGTGGGGGTGTAACCCATATGTTTCTCTTCAGCTGGGAATTTGCTAATATTTTTCTCTAAGGAAATAAGATTCCTTTTTCAGTTTTGATTGATCGATGGTAAGAAGAAATTCTGATATAGCTTTTGGCTCTAAATGGATTGGGGAACATCCCAACAAAGAGTCACAAAGGTAGGATATGGTTTGACAAATGAAATATAGAGGGGGAGATGAAAGAAATGTCAGCCTAGAGGACAGAACATAAGAACAATTGAGTAATGGTCTTCAAGTATGGAAGAAGAGGGTTGATTACTTCTCCAGACGACAAAAGATAAAATGAGAAAATCACCAAGCTGTAGCTTATTGTGTTAATGTTGAACTCACAAAGAAGATTCATGTCAGTTTATTGAATGAAAAATCATCAATGGAAATCATGAAGTATTTTCCAGGGTCTAGATAATGAGGCAATTATCCATCTTTCTTATCTCTTTTAGATGTTTTAGATGCTATATATTAAAGGGTAATCTGCTATACTTTTTACTATATGAATATTTGTTGTTTGTGGTAGATTATGTAATAATTCGACAAACATTTACTCCTCTTCCACCATCTACCCTCCAACACCTCCAGGAGAAAAGTATGTTTCTCTCCCACACTGATATTTTCCTTGGCTCTTGACTTGTTTTGGACAATGAAATGTGGATGAAAGTGAAAGGAGCCAGTTCTGAGTGGAGGCCTTAGAAGACATCACGTGCTTACACTTACCCATCTGACAGCTTCTGCCCCTCACCATGAAAAAAAAAAACATGCCTCAGGTAGCTGAACCCCACCAGCCTGGACCCAAACTGAGATAGGTGCTGTAGATTCACTTGACCCCCAACCTGACACAGAGGTGGCCTAGCTGCCCTTTAGACCCATGCATGAGAAATAAAGGCTCATTGTGTGTATATCACCAAAATTTTGTAGTTGTTTGAAGGCATTCAGTGTTTACTCACTCAGTAATTAAGTCTTTATTGAGTATTTACTATAACAAGGTCTGTGCTGGATTTAGGAGACACGCAAGATTCAGCTTTCAAGGGACTTCCTGTCTACTGGAAGAAAGACCTATATACAATGAGCCACATTCTTATAAGACACCATGAGTCTTGTGATGAATGCTATAAAGGGTAAAAATGTAGTGTTGTATGGATTGGGAAATTGAAGTGAGAATGTCCAGCTTGGAGGAGGGAGTAAGAGTATATCAGTAATGCCTTCATAAAGAGGGATTGTTGAATACTTTAATTGGAGATTACTTGTGTAAATTGCATTTGTAAATTACCTGTGCCTCTGTGTGTGTGTGTGTGTGTGTGTGTGTGTGTGTGTGTACATGTGAAATACTGCCTCACACAAAGGAATGTACTTGGTGTTATGCATGAAATAGCTGTATGAGTAACACACATAAGATGCACAGGGTGAGATAATTTTCAAAAAAATTTCAAAATGACATAAAATGCCATTTACCAATTTCATCTGTATTCATATAAATATAAGAACCATATTACACAAACTGGGATTTATAGTCCTCAAATGATGATAAATATACAAACTAAATTTGTTGAGTCTTTCCGGAGCAAAAGCAGTCAATCCTAGGAGGTGATACTTTTTGTAAGAAATCAAATTTATCATAAGGTACTTGTACTATTAGAGCCATCATCAAGGAAATTATATTTATGTCCATAAAAAAATAAATAGAAAAAAATGTCAGGAGAAAATACTTTGAGATGAAATTTCAATTTTTTGAAGTCTTCTTCACTATATGCTCTAGTTTTTAGGTTAGCTCTCAATTAAAGGAGGAAGTCAAAGCTTTTAAAAATTTTGTTTTTTGCTTGTTTGTTTACATTTGAATACACAGTCACTTTCTCTCAGTTGAAGAGCACAGGTATGGATTCAGGCTGCCTAGGTTTGAATTTCGTGTTCAGTAGGCACCAGAAGTGGGACTGGGTCAAGTTCTAACATCTCTAAGCCTCAGTATCTCTTTCTGTAAAATGGAAGTGCTAATACCAATGCCCTGTACGTTGTTGAGAGAATGAAAGAAAAGCGCTTGGTGTGGTGCCTGGAATGTGGAAAGACCTCAAGCAATGCTAGTCGCTGTTACTATTCTCATGATGGTAGCGAACCTTCCTCTAGCAGAGGAAACCCGACATTTAAATTATAGTCTTATTTATGATTTATGAAGCATTCATGAGTGTGAATATCTGTGTATAAAACCCTCCTACCCTAAAGTATGCATTCAAATTTTGGGTTGCTTTACTCCAAGTGGGACCAACTTTGAGCTCACCTGAAGTTTTTAGACCTGAATTTTCTACTTTAGAAAGTAGTATGAGAAGACATTCTTGGGACAACAGACAGCACAGAGAACTGCATTCTCTGCCTTTAACCTCTGAGTCACAGTTGATAGAAGACATAAATCATATGAACCATCTTGGACATGCACTGTAGCTCAAGTCTCTCCTCCTCAATTATTTTCTTTTAAACTAAATATGTAAGAAGTATTTGGGTAAATAACCTCTCTCTCTCTCTCTCTCTCTCTCTCTCTCTCTCTCTCTCTCTCTCGTTACTTTCCACATGACAAAAATAGAGCATGGCCAAACTATTCTTTTCCACATGACTCATTTAACCAGGAGCGCTCAGAAAAGTTTGGGACTGACTTTCAGAGAAACATTTTTAATTGTTTTTAATTTATCTAAAAACAGGCTAAAAAGTTTAATTAACAGGCTCCAAGTAATAGTTATACCATTTTTCCTCTGCTATCAGCTTTCACTTTTATTTACGATGGGTGTCCCCTGTGTCTCCTTTACGCCAAGGTCCACTATCACTAATATTTCTGTGATATGTGAATAAACCTAAATGTAAAGTTAGCACTTGCAATCGATGCAAATTAATGACTTTTTAAAAAAATTTCAATCAGGAAAAGCAGCTTTGTAGTTGAAAATCCCATGCTGGCCCTAGAGTGGGAGTTTTTCCAGCCTCTGCTTAAATCCAAAAAAATACTGCAATCTTCTGGCACAGGCCCACTGTAATGCTTTAAAAACAATTTAGCAACTGTCATTGCTGTAATTACAGTAACTAATTACCATCCTTAGCAAACAAATAGCTTAACATAATACGCAAGCCGAATCAATTTTGAAGAAATGCAAATTCCAAAAGCGAAAAAGGGCATTTTGGCAAACCTGAAAGAGAAGCAGGAAAATAATACACTTTGTTTTATCTGCACATAATTCCCAGGGAATATCATATCATAAATATTTGCATTCAGTTCTTATCAGGACATTTGCATTTGCTTCTTATCAGTGTGCAGACCGGACTCTGCCAGATAGAGAGAGGAGCGCCCCACCATGCACATATTTCTAATGAATCACGTCTCGGGCCCAGAGAATATTTTGGCTGGAACTTTATCACCCAGATGAAGAGGTCATTTACTCTCCGAGTTGGTTCATCTTGGAATTGTCTTGAGATTTTGATGTGATTCACCCGACACGGCAGTTATTTACTTCTTTATTTTAGACAAACACTGGAGGCAGTTTATTACCAGAACATTTCTTCCAAAGGCAGCTGTTCAAAGGACACTTCTCTCCTTGCCTGCCACCCCCTTTCCACCCACTCCCCAACTTTTGCAGAAATGAAATCATATGTAAATAACACCGATTCCAATTATTTCAAATTCCAGAACAGGCACGGCCATCTTTACTTTGTGGGAATCAATAAAGAGAATAAAAGCAAGCCATGGAATAAATCAAGCCCTACTCGACCATCATTATCTCAAAATATAGTGCCAAATCCTGTTGTAGTTCTCCAGGAGTACATTTGATTAGCAGTGGCTTCTTTAGGAAGGGAAGGCAGTGGTGGTGACCAGGAAACCACCTTACTAATGAGACCATCAGATTCCTCTAACAGTTTATCCAGATAAATTCATTTCTCATCTTATTATAAGTAACAGTGCAACTTACCGTGGGCACACATAAGGTCAATCAGCGAGCTGATAGCAGCTTCTCTCATATGTGAATGGTAATTTTGTCCTTTTTAACCCTTGAATTATCATCTGACAGGGCACCCAGCAGTCACTGGCTTGCCGTGCCTGAGCATAAAGCACTCAAGCAGTCTATTTTGTTTTGGAGAGAGAAGCAGGAATATTATTCATGTTGATTGGATCCTTTCTGTTGGTCTTGGCCATTTAATTAAGCCAGATTTGTATTTTAGTGCTTCGGTAACATGAGGTTCAAATAGATAGGGGTGTTATATCCATATGTAAAGCAAAGCCCGTTTGGTACACAAGAATCATGGCTGTGCAAGTAAAGGGTTCTACAGGAGTCCTATTATTACACAATTTCCCCTGAAATTTTATCATCTATTTGATATTATTGCACAAATTCTGAGGTCAAACTTCAAAGTACAACTCTGGGATGGGATCAGTTTGAGTACTAGGATTTCAATTTCCAATTATAAATTAAAATATAGGTATAATGGGAAAAATTGTCATTTATAATAGTAGAAAAAATGCATTTAATTGTACTTCATAGTGATTTTATTCATGAATATAGTCACTTAAACTTAATTTCACCTTTTGCCCAAGGAGAATTTCACTTTGGTTTATTTGTTCAACACAAAAGAGAACTTCTGGTTTATTATGATTCAAATGATTGACATATCTCTATTTGGATTCAGAAAATGTTATTTAAAATCTCATAAGAATGTAAGCATCTTGTGAAATTTCATTCCTGTAACAGTAAAAAATATTTTGCAAATTTTTGTTTTAATTATAATTTTTAAAAATTCATAGTTCAATTCTTTTCCTAAATAGGCCTGCTGAAATTATTTCGTTAAAAAACATGTGGCCACAGGTACTCATATTAGGGATTTAAGATATGATTTAAATCTTAAATAGAAATTTTAATACATTACCCTATAAATTATTTCTTTAAGAATTTTCCAAATATTAAATATGAGATGATAATTTATGCACAGTTGAAAAGTTACGGTTATGTGGCATCGTATAAGAGATTCACACGAAATTGTTCAAAAAGTTTATTTGTTTTACCTGAGTTCAGCTCTTATGTACATGTTTACATTATATGTTATGCTCTAAATTCAGGATGCATAATGTATTATATACAAAAGCTATATAAAATATCCTATAAATAAAAGCAAGAGCTAGGGAAGGAATAACACTAAAAACAATTTAGTAGGATTCAATAATTCATCTGGAAAAGACATCCTATCTATCCTTCATGTTTTATCATTGTTTTTCACTTTTTCTTTGAGGTGGGAAGAGCTTACAGTTGAGAGCCCATTATCAGGGTGAAGGATGCAGGAAATCCAAAATATTTATGTTTGTTCATGGCACACGGACAAAAGACAGTTCTCAGGAAAAGGGCTTTCTGATTAAGTGATTGAAAACACTCTGGTGTATTTTAATAGCTTCTTCTATCCAAGAGATAACATCATCTTTACCCTTATCGCTATTCTGAAACTTATTTTAAACATTCTCCTGTGCTCTTCCAATTAGATGCTCTGCTCTTTTGGCTTCCTGTGTCCTCACTGCAACTCATCTCATTTGTTTGCTTTCTCATTTTAGTCAGCAGGTTGGGTGTAAAAAGAGGCATTTGCCACATAATTGAAGGGACATGCTTTCTAGAGTCAAATTCATCTACATGGCATTCAGCCACAGTCTCTCGGTGATAAAACATAGATGTGCAAAGTATCAACTTGCACTTTGCAAAAGCTTAAAATATTGATGATTGGTTGAATGGCATTACAGAGGATGATCAAGGGGGAAATCTGCTCATTTTTAAATGAAAATTAGTGTTGCCAAAACAGATAATATGAAATCAGATCACATACTTGGCCAAAATCTATTTAAGGGAAACACATGTATGGAGAAGTCATTTATTAATTTCTACCCTTGCTCATCCCTCTGTTTAGAATACTTTTCTCCCAGGTTTCTCATCAGTCTGGCACAATTGAAAAGTCACTGACTTTTCTGACAAAAGTAGCCCCCTACTCCCCGTATACACAATTTCTGGTTCCTGCCTTATGTTCCTTGTTACTGCTGTCAATAATTTATGTATGTTTTATGTATGGATGACTTTATAGTTTTCATCTGACTCCTTGCTGATGAGGCTGGGAATTTTTTATACTTGTTCACTGACGTGATAACAATGTCTAGAATATTTCTTGGCACATACTGAGTATTTGTTGTTGTTTTTTTTTAATTAAATAAGTAAATATATTGAAATCCAGGTACTGTGGTTAGCTTTTTGAAAATAATGTTCAGAGAAACCTGTAAGATAGGTCCTAGTAATAAACCCATTTTATAGATCTGAACATCTGAGATTTAGAGAGGTTGTTGATGGTACACAACTAATAGACAGTGGAGCTGAGATTCAATGTCAAGTCAGCTCAGGGCTTCAAAGCTCTTGTTCTTAATAACTTTTTCCCTACATCATCCTTCAAATAATTCTACTTTCATTAGATAAGTGTATGTTGTTGTACAAACTTGGACAGAGGAGATGTCATTGGGTATGGGGAACTTTTGAGAGGAAATGACAAGTGAGGCTTTTGCTACCTTGTCAGCAGATTTATTTTTATTGGCCCTTGCCTTCCCTCTCTTTTGAGCAGTCAGACTTTCAGCAACACATGGAAACCCAGGTGACAGCTGTGACTTAAAAAGTTCTTTGCCATTCTGCACAAAGAATGGACATTGCAAATTTTCCTCTTGGGGAGGATAAGATAAAAGAGAATTAGAAGTGATATTATTCTTGAAGTATTCTGCAGACCAACAGACCAGACAGAGGATACGGATAAAGGTTTCCGAATGCAGATTACAAAACCGGCCTTGAAGAGAAGGGAAAATACACCCGTCGGAATGTCTGCTGAAGTCTTATTCTACAAAAAGCAGGGTATCTGATAAATTCTAGACTTGCTGACACCTCAGGATGATGAAGAAGCTAGGGAAGAAAACAATATTCTGGACCAAACTATGAAAGAACTGTTTTGTGATAGACATGTGATAGGAAACTTTGTAGGAATAAGTCAAGTCATTTGAGACATTAGGTTAAAAAAATCATAGGAGACACTCAATATTATATCTTGGACTTTAGGAAATACATTGCTTCAAGTTTATAACAAGGACAAGCCTCATTCCATGGTCAGTGAAATCCACAGTTCATGTGGTTCAAGAGGGAATCTTTGCAAAGTAGAATTTCTAACAACTTAATCACAAATGAACATAATTAAGAAGATAGATGTGGTACCTAAAGTTAGTATTGCAGCCCCCCCAAAAAAAACAAGCCCTCTGATAAAGTCTTCTAGTAGAAGGACCTCTATAAAAATGGGTGGAGGGAGGCATTAACCCAAATGTATGCAGGAGAGGCAAGTGGATCTGTAGAAGAATATCAGGAAGGCCAAAGTCCCAGGGTGAAATTTAAGTTCCAATAACAGTTGAGTACAACCCAAAGGGCTTATTGTTCTCTGGAGAGCAAGGAGAATAGGAAGCATGTAAGTAGATCTGTACATGTTGCAATAGGTACGTATCTAAAAGTAAGAGAAAAAATTATTTAGATCCTACTTTGAGTTTATGTTTACAGGCAAGGAAGATCATCTTCAAGCCGGACACGTTAGAACAAGGATTATTGGGAGGATATAGACACTCAGTTAGGTGAGCAAATAAATTGAGAAGAAGCATCTATTGGCTTTGCATGAGTAAAAGTTCAGATGAGTTCAATTGTAAGGCACCGGAAGATCATGCAGAGAACGCTGTAGTGTTACTCTGGGTGGTCTTTTGGAAATCATGATGATTGAGAGACTTGCCAAAGCACTGAAGATAGGTGTAGACCTGCTTTTGAAAAGCAGGTGGTGGAATTTCTAAACACATTGTGGAATTTCTAAAACTTTATTGTTCAGTAGAAGTACTATCGAACCCTGGCAATGTTTTTGGAATAAATGATCACTCATGTGGTTTATTAACACACCTTAAATAAAAGTGCTGATATTGGGAGCAAATACTAACTCATTGATACTATCCAGTTAATTTCCTTGTAAAATTGGGATACTGGGGTGATAAAGAAAAATGACATAGTAGTGGGTATATCTTTGACTTCAGAAGGCATTCAATGGGCAAAATAATTCATGGAATTTTGAGTAAGATGGGAACTATTACTTAGATGGATTAATCTTAGTGGCACTTTATCCTACACAAAGGGTTTTGAAAATTTGATTACATTAGTGGTCTTTATTGATGCACTGCATTTTAGTTGTAGCCACCATGAAAATTTCTGTTCATTAGATTTGCAAATGGCAGTGTTGAGTATAATGGACTGTGCCCTGGGTCAGGGCATGGTTAGACTGCTCAGCTGTTCACTCTAAGATTCTGATTTGGTATGTGGTCTTATCTTTGTGTCCTCAAGTCTCATGAACACAATTTTCCTTACAGGCAGCTATCCAGACCTAGTGTCAACTCTGTGGATGCTCAAGAATGCAGAAACTTGTGAATACTTGGTAGGATGTACTGCAGAAAGTGGCTTGCTGGCTTTTTAGTGTTGTTCAGGTTGTTGACTGGGACAGTAGAACTCTTGTTTGTTTGGATCATCCTTAGCTGAGAAATGTGTATTTATCATTCTTTCTGTCTTTACTCCACTTTCAGTCCTCCATGTAACTGTTGCTATTGGTGCTCTACCGAAATGCCCTTTACCTGCTTGGTGTGTTCTTGCCTCGCCTGCTGGGAGTGTTGGCTGGGCAAGCTCACAGCTGCTTCTTCCTCCAGAGTATTGTTGTCTGCTGGAAGAATCCACCCCAAACAGAGATATTAGGAGCTTATGCCCCACCTCCAGGGGTGGCCCATAGCCCACGTCTGACTGAAATGGAAGCATAAAAAGCTGAGCCTTGGCCTCGAGGTGGGACCAATTCTGTGGTGTGAGCTCCCCATGGGAGCAGGCTGAAGCTGCGCTACAGCAAGATCCCCTCTCCCATTAGTTCCTTCTTCTCTCCAGGTCTGGTTCCCTTACCCCTTTCTCCTGAGAGAGCTCCCTCAAAAATCACCAGCACAGGAATCCCTGTCTCACCCTCCGCCTCTGAGAACCCGACATAAGACGTCCCCTCTTTCTCTTTTGTTGTTTTTTCTTTCTTTCTCTTTCCTACTTCCATCATGGCAAATAAGATTAGTCCATGATGACAATACTGTGTAGTCCTATCTGTAACTCTAAAGGAAAGTTCAAACTTTTTAATTGACAGTGGGCTCAGTTAACTCTATTTCTGGATTCGGTTTCACGACTATTGCATCAGAATCACCTGTGAGATTATTAAGATGCAGATTCTTGGCCCCCGCTTCAGACTTGCTTAATCAAAGTGTCTGGGGTAAGGCCCTGGAACCTGTATTTATCAAGTGCTCCAGGTGTTCCTATGTCTGTAAGAGTTTGAAAACCCTTGAGGTAGAATATACTTATACTGTAACCAAAGCTGTGGATTTGATCCACTTGGAAGCCACTCAGCCAAGCAGAGAGAAATCTAACATAAACAAAACTTTCCCAAGTCCATGAATTGTGCTGTAATCTTCTTAAGCTCCTTGGAAGTAGTGTATCACTAAGATCTACTCACAAGTGTATGTTACATTGTTTAAGCTCAATGTCACCTCAACTTTGGAGAAAACATGTCAAAGGGCCTGTTGCAGAGCTTTTTCAAATACCAAGTTTCTCCGATTTAACACAGGTACTTTCTCCCTTGACACAAGCTGCCATTGCTGCCCCAGGGGTGTTTACTTGTTTTTCTTCTGGTGTTACTTTTGTGACAAAGTTCCAGGATACAATCACTGAATACAGCAAAACTATGGTGGTCAGCATCTCACTAACAAGAAAGCAATAGATAAAGAGAATTCCTGCTTTCTGGCAGTAAACATCTTCAATCTAATAACTTGCAGAGATACTAACGTTAACCTAATTAACCCTATAGAGATAAGAGGGTTGGTGTTTGCTGCTACTTCTGTTATTTGAAAGTAAATGTTAGATGTGGAGCTTTAATCTCTGCCTTGTAAGGCTTTCCCACCCAGTAGTGATATCTAAGAGTAAGGCATTCCCTTATGGCTCTCAGGAAGAAGGAAAAACCAATCTATAGGGGAGATGTTTATTACCCCTAAGAACACTGCAATTTCTGACCACATATACTTGAAAGTACTCCGTCAGGCCAGTTGCAAAACCTTGGCTATTGCATCGGACCACGCATCGGGTACATCATTGCATGTGCCCTCTTGGCTTTGGCTGCACTGTGGTTGTTAAAGAGCCCTTTTGTAAACTGGTTAGAGGTTACTCTAGTGTTATCATTTATAAGACAGCATCACACCCAGGTAAAGAAAACTAGACTGAGTTAGTGAATGCTAGCAAGTAATGTGCAATGCAATAAAGATAATATGTATCCCCAATGAAATGGTGGCTTGGGAAAACTCAAACAGATTTGTTCTTTCAGGGGAAAAAAAAGCATGCATCTGGGCTCTCCAACCTCCAAAATTCACAGATTAGAAGGGTGTGGAATTGTCAATATGAGAAGCTAAAGCAGGCCAGGAATAATTTCCAGGGCTCTGCTTCAAGCTCCCTGATGCCTCTCCACCTGGGTGAGCCATCCGAGCTCGGCACGGTGACCCTGCCATCTGTCACATCCCTCTGGGTAGCAGCCGGCCTTTTGCACAAATTTCTTACTGGAGGAGAAGTGTTGGCAGCTCTCAGGACCTTCTGAACCCACCTGAGGAGAGTTTGTGGAGACCCATAGAAGAAAGTGTTTTAAGAACAGGAAGAAAAGGAAAGACAGAAAAGTGTAAAAACATGCTTTCTGTCTTCCCTTGAGTTATACACCCCTTCCATTCCTGACTTACTTCCAGGAGGCAAAGAAGAGAAAATGGAGATCACATAGGTAATGAGAATACAAGCATTAGGCCATGCACTATGGTTTTATAAATTGCCATTTTTCCTCATCACAAAACTATTTAAACCAAACAGATTCAATTCTAGAAATGAATAGCTATATAAATACATATTGATGAGATTATATAGGTAATGTCTAATGCTGCTTGTGGGAAAAAATTGTGTGAGTGCATGATGGTGCTTTGCAGGTGTGCATGTGGATGTGTGTGCACACATGTATGCATGTGCATGTGAGTGTGTGCATCTGCGTATATGCGTGAGCATGGGCGTGTACATCTTCCAAGTAAAACCAAGCATAGCTTTATTTATTTAATAGGAAGAGCAATTAGCCATCCATGTTCCAGGATTCTGCCTATAGTTCTAATGGGAATTACAGATATTTTGTTAACTTTAAATGAGATATGTTTCATTTATGACCTGCCTCATGTCAGGGGATCTCCATTACTGAGATTTCAAATTTTGTGCCTCGTAGTCATGGTCCCAAATATGTCTCTAGTCTCTCTCTTTGCCTCCCACATCTGTACTTCAAATCACAGAATTACTTGTCTTCTCTGCACACACCAAGCCTGTATGGTATGGCTTATATTCTACCCCCCACTTAGAATACTTTTTATATTGGTTAGGCACTGCTGATGGCTTTAAAAAATAAATCCCAAATGTCAGTGGCTTAACAGAATAAAAGTTCATGTTTTACTTATGTGGCATTCATATATGTATTCTGATTAGCAGAAAGTCTTCACTCAGATTCTACCAATGAGAATAAGTCATGGCACAGGGGCTGAGAAATGTCATCCTTGTGTGGCAACTGCTCTCAAGTGACCTACTATGGAAGTGGGAACACGCATACCAGTGAAAAGTTAGCCATCTTTCTAAAATGACGTTCTGTCAAAGATTTCCAATGATTTCCAATGAAATTAATTGCTCTATCCTCTCGAATCCCCACTTTGTTTATACCTCTCTATTATTAAGTGTTATACTATTATTGTTGCTGTTATTATTGCTATCATTTGTTATTACTATCATTGCTATTAACATTGTTACTATCATTTGTTATTACTGTCATTATGATTACCATTATCGCCATCATTTGTTTTAGAGTATAGCACAAGGTGGGAAGTAGTGGTCAAGAACACACAGGCTTTGTATCACTTAGACTGGATTTGATTCCTGGCTCTATGATTTGCTATGGGCCCTTGGTAATTTAGGCCCTAGCTTGTTGTATCTGTATAATGGATATTATAATAAATACCTCCTCGGATTGTTGTAAAAATTAAATGAAATCAGACATTTAAAATACTTGACAAAATGCCTGATACATAGTAAGGTATTACTAGACAGTGAGTAGCTATTAGTTCTGTCTCCCCAGTATATTATAAATGTACTCAGAGTAGGAAAATTTTTGTATATTTTCATCACCCAGTACAGTGCCTGACTCATAAAAAAAAGTCCAATAATGTTGAAATGACTTATAGGAACTGGTCTGGTCTTTGCAATAGAAGTATAAATAGGATCAAAACAAATTCACTCTCTTTTTTCTCTATACGGAAATAATAGCCATCCATTTTAATTGGCCTCTCACTTATCTATAAAGCTGTAAAGCGCAGGGAGAGATGCTTTTACCTATGCTTCTTCCGTGAAGCAACTTGATGTCTAGTCCACAGGTCTCCTGAAAATGAGGCTCTAAGATTTTCCAGTTGCCAATCCAATTCCTCATCATCCAGTGCTGAGAGATTCTACCTTAGCTGAGAACCATATTTCTTTTTTTTTTTTAATTTTTTTAATGTTTATTTATTTTTGGGACAGAGAGAGACAGAGCATGAACAGGGGAGGGGCAGAGAGAGAGGGAGACACAGAATCGGAAGCAGTCTCTAGGCTCTGAGCCATCAGCCCAGAGCCCGACGCGGGGCTCGAACTCACGGACCGTGAGATCGTGACCTGAGCTGAAGTCGGAAACCTAACCGACTGAGCCACCCAGGCACCCCAGAACCATATTTCTCATACATTACTTAAGTTCATTCCTTACATGAAAACTTTTTAAATCAGGCTTTGGTTTCTGGTGTTTAGATAAAAATCCTTTAATTTTTCTTTATACAATGCATATTTAAAAAAAAAAAAATTTAATCTTCTCTCCAGAACTCACTTGCCTTTTCAGAAATGACATCCTGAACTAAGTATAAACTCTAATAAATGTCTGATATTCTCTATGGAAAGGATACTATCTCCCACTGTTAACCATTATGGTTTCTTTAATGAAGGAAGACTCACTTCAGTTAAGACATCAGGGTGATTCAAACCCAGAAGCAGAGACATGGGGTAGCTAAGTATACGTCTCCCAGGCTGAGTCATGCACGAAAAGAAACATTTTGCTCCTTTTTGCTTGGCAGTGTGGCCATACCCCTAGCACCAGTAGAGAGTATGTGTCTATGATGTTGGTTGATCAAATAAATGAATCATTTAATTAATGATGAATCAACCAAATTGGTTGGTGGGAGGAGGTGGTGATTGGTCTATATAAAAGATGAAACTCACTGTGTTTTCTTTTTTCTTCTTTCTCATTAAGCAATTTGAGATTCCTCCCGCCCCCCCTCCCCCCCCCCCCCCCCCCCCCCCCCCCCCCCCCCCCCCCCCCCCCCCCCCCGCCTCTCCAAGACCATTGCCGGAACAAATAGAACCATTACTTACATACTGCATGTTTTGTAGCTGACTTTATGTACTTTTGGTAGTTGTAAAACTTTCCTGAGCATTCCAAGTCTCAGCGTCCTCTAGGAACTTCGGGGCAGAGTAAAGCATGAGTAGTCTGTGCTTCCTGTCCACAACCTTCCCCCCCCCCCCCCCCCCGCTCAAATAATCTACATATATTTATCATCAACAAGGAATCTAACAGGCACTTAGCGTGGCGGGTATGGCAACAGTTCATGAAACACCCTGGAGAATGACAGGTTTATTAAACTAATACTCCAACTGTACTTCTGGATTGATATGGTTTGGGGAGAAATCTTGCAGAGTAACCCTTTACAGGGATCTCTGCCTTACAGCATGCTTGCATTACATTATCTCATTGATTTCATACTAACCTATTTGGTATTGAAGCTCAGAGAGAGTAATCAATTCGTCCAGGATCACAAGGTCAGGAGACCCTGAGCACTGCCCTTACAGCTTCTGATTCCAAATTAGAGCTGTTATAGGATCTACCTTTGCTGCTTATAATGACCATGTTCTTGCTGGAAGCTTATTGAGTATTCTACCCTCACCTATTTTCTGCACATATAAAACTCACCCAAAGGAGAAGAATTCTGGCAAGCATTCATTCATTGATTCTCATGTCCAACAACTACTTAACTAAGTACTTTTTTACCTTCTGGGCACTGTACTAAGTGGTAGGATACCACGCTAAATAGCCTAGACATGATCCTTGCCCTCTTGGGCTCATAATCCTATGTAAGGTGAGGAATAGAATACAGAAAATTAAAACCTCAGGTTCTGCTCATGCGCCACGGAGATGGCAGCAGCAGATTCAGCTTAACCTGGTCACAGAGGAGGAAGGGATCCACAGGCTGTCACCTACATGGGTTGTGGCAGCCATGTTAGGCCTAGAAATTAGAAACCGTGGCACCGTCAGTTCAGTTGCTAAATAATTTGCTTCTAAGTTGTTTGTGTGACGGGAATAGTGTGTGTATGTGTTTTTACCATATTACACAGAAGTATTACAAAAAACTCAGATTCTGAGAAGTGTAATAAGTGTTAAATGGGAAATACCAAAGCTTGTACTAATAGCTAGCAGGTATTCATTGCTTTGCTGTACTTAAGGTTCTATTCAAGGTGGTTTTCATGTATTAACTTATTCAGTCTTCAGACAGCCATATACAATGAGAACTATTATTATCCACATTTTTCTGTGAGATATTCTAAAGAACAGACAAGTGAAGAAATTTTCCTGGGAAACTCCGGCTCCAGAGTATATGTCCTAACCACTGCATTATAAGAGGGACAACCAAGTTGAACCCAAGAGGCTGGGGAATATTCTGAGAAAGTGCTATATAAATTATACCTCAGTTTTCCTATCTGTAAAGTGGGACAAAGGAAATTTCTACCACATATGGTCGCTTCGAACAGTAAATGAGATAATACATGTAAAGTCATAATATGATACATTTGGTTATTGCAAGCACTCCATAAATTGAACCCTTACTAATATTCTTATCAAAATTATTAATAAATGGAGACAGAAAAATTGATTTAACAGTGAGTTAAATCAATCAAAGTGAACTGAGGTGGCAAACATATGTGAAGGCTCACAGGTGAAGAAAACACAGTAAGATCAAATTCAGATATCTGGACTGTACATTATGACCTCTTTCATAGTCTGGAAATTATTCTTCTTGGGCATGTAAATACTGTTGCTTTTGCCAATGGATAGGGTGCTGCCTGATGACAAAAGCCAGAAAAAGTTTCAGTTTAAACTTGCCCGTGAGTTGTTACAAGTTTAGTTTCTACCTCTGAGGGTGATGATGATGAATACACCTTGTAGTGGAACTAACATCTCTACAAACATCTCATCTACGTCTTCATCAGCACCTCTAAAAGTCACTGGTATTTTTTAAATTTTTTTAATGTTTATTTATTCTTGAGAGAGAGAGAAAGAGAGAGAGAGAGAGAGAGAGAGAGAGAGAGCACAAGTGGGGGAGGAGCAGAGAGAAAGAGAGGGAGACACAGAGTCTGAAGCAGGCTCCAGGCTCTGAGCCATCAGCACAGAGCCCAGCACGGGGCTTAAACTCACAAACCACAAGATCATGACCTGAGCTGAAGTCAGATGCTTAACCAACTGAGCCACTCAGGCGTCCCAAAAAAGTCATTGGTATGAATATCAATACCCATTAGTGCTGCATAGATTACCTTGAGCACCTAACCTCTCCCATACGCAATGCTGCTTCACTCTTGACTCTGAACCCTCGTGTCTCTTTGTAACTATTACATTGTTAAAGGACAGGCTTGTTTAAAAGCTACCACAGATTTCTAGTTTAACATGCCAGATGGACCACATGTGTTTATTTGCACTTTCTCTACAAACCTCATTAAATGGCAGGAAAGGCATCAACACACAAGAAAAAGAGATTGTGAGGGAAGATGAGAGCAGATGAGTCATGACAAAAAAGTTGGAAGTTGGCAAGCAGTTAAGTGAATGTCAGGAGACTGTGTTGAACAGCAAAAGTTGATAGCTAAGTGTTCGGAGAGGTAGAGTGGAAAGGCACAAAGGGACAACATGCTACTCATTTTATATGCCTCTGAGAGTCAGGAATTGAAGGTAGTATGTACTTCTGAAGGGAAGAGTAGAGGCATAAGTCCAGTTCTGGCTTGGCTGCATGCCTTTGAATGAGAGGATGAGACCCTTTGTATTCCTTTCTCCACCCAAGCTGAAGACTGGAGTTTTCATTTCTGGAGAGGACAGACCAGTAGGTAAAGCAGAAGGAGGGTGGGAGCTACATGGAAACGGGGATTACGCAAAGTTACATCTGAACATGGAAACCCACAGGCCCCTTTTCTATTTTTACCTCCCAGAGCACGGAAAGCTTCTTCCATCTTTCCACTCAGGCAGAAGAGAGAAGAATTTGTCTCTGAGGAAACTAACCCACTCAAGAGAAAAGGTTTATGAGAAAGGACATTTAAGATTTCACATACAGTACTGGCAAGTCTGGAGAATACCCCCATACAGCTTCCCTTACCAAAACCCACTATTTGACAAGCCCCATCCAGGTGCACAGATAAATTCAAAACAGCATTTTAGTACTTTGCCAAAGTTGGACCCAAAGATTACTTGATTTTTGAGATAAGACTCTAGCATAAAAGACAATGACCAACATAAACAGGAAAAGGGAAGCCAAGGGAAAAAGAGAGCATACAGAGGGCTGAAGAAATTTCAAAGCAACTATATATATTATCTCAGGAGAAGTAAGAAAAGATATTGAATATGTGCAATAAAACCAGGGTGCTATGGTAACAACAATTCAGTATATTATAAAGGACTTTGGAGAATTAAAAAAATATGTAAAGCAGGTATTAAAAACTCATTTGAATGATATACTTGAGCAAATCTTCCAGAAGAAAGAACAAAAAATTTTTAAATATAAAAATATAGGTGGAAAGGACAAGAAAATTAAAAGATCATTCTAGGAGTTCCAATATCCAAAAAAGTAGAAGTTACCTCAGAAGATAATGTAGGAGTTGGTGGGAAAGAAGTTGTTAAAGACATAATGCAAGGAAAATTTCCAGAACCAAAGAATACTAATTTCTAGATCTAAAAGCATTACCAAGTAAAAAATTCATCATGTCAGAAACCCATAAAAATGCAAATTGTGCATCGCCCCTCTAGAAGTTCAGAACAGCAAAGATAAGGAGCAAATCCTAACAGGTTTCAGAGAGAAATATACAAATGAATAGGTCACAAGGTCACATATAAAGGTGCAGGGACAGAAATAACTTCAGGCTTTTCAACAGCAACCTTGGAAGCTCAATGACAAAATTCTGAAAGAAAATGATTCTCAGTCTAGAAATCTATAGTGATTAAAACTGTCAATCAATTGTCAAGGTAGAATAAAAATATATCCAGTCAAGCAAGATCTCAAAAACTTAGCCCATTAGTACCATTTTTCTTTTCAGTCTTTCTTTTTTTTCTTAAAATTTATTTATTTATTTATTTATTTATTTATTTATTTAGAGAGAAAGAATCCCAAGCAGGCTCTGCACTGTTAGTGCAGAGGACAATGCGGGGCTCAAACTCATGAACCGTGAGATCATGGCCTAAGCCAAAATTAAGTCAATTGCTCAACTTACTGAGACACCTAGGCGCCCCTCTTTTGTCTGTCTTTAAGTTTTTTCCTGGCTTTATTGAAGTATAATTGACAAATAAAATTGTACATATCATAAACGATATGTTTATACATTGTGAAATGATTACCACCATTACCGCGTTATTTAACACATCCGTCACATCACACAGTTGCTGTCCCTGCATATGTATGTGTGGTGAGAACATTTAAGATCTATCCTCTTTGTAAATTTCAAGTGTACATACGTATTATTAACTATAGTTACATACAGCTATAGTGTTGTACATTAGGTCTCTAGAACTTATTCATTCTGCATGAATGCAACTTTGTATCCTTTGACAAACATCTCCCCATTTTCTCTAACTCCCAGCCCCTGGCAGCCATCATTTTACTGTCTGCTTTTGTGAGTTCAACTTTAGTTTTATATTTTTTTACCAAGGATCAACCTACAGTGATACATTATAATCACTCGAAGTCCATGGTTTATACTACATTTCACTCTTGGTGTTGTGCATTCTATGGATTTGGACAAATGTATCATCCCATGTATCTACCATAATAGTATCATACAAAGTATTTTTTGTGTCCTAGAGATCCTGTGTGCTCTGCCCACTGTTGGCTACAACTGATCTACTTATTGTCTCCATAGTTTTGCCTTTTTATCCAAAGTGTCATACAGTTGTAATTACATAGTAAATAGCCTTTTCACATTGGCTCCTATCACTCAGTAATACGTATTTCAGGTTCCTCCATGTCTTTTCATTCATGGTTGGCTCATTTCTTTTTAGCACTGAATGATACTCCATTGTCTGGATGTACCATAGGTTATGTATCCATTCATCTACTGAAGGACATCTTGGTTGCTTCCAAGTTTTGTCAATGATGAATAAAGCTGCTATAAACATCCATGTGCAGGTTTTTGTGTGGAAATACATCTTCAGTGCCTTTGGGTAAATACAGAGGAGTGGAGCTTAACTTTAACGGAATATTATTCATCTTTTAAGAAGAAGGAAATTCTGATATTTGTGACAATGTGCATGAACCTGGAAGACATTATGCTAAGCGAAATAAACTAGATAGAAAAAGACGAATACTGCAGACTCACTTATACGTGCAACCTTAGCACCATTTCTTACGGACATACTGGAGGATATGTTTCACAAAGGCAATAACCCAGAAAGAGGAAAATCTGGGGCCTGGTAGAAATGATGCAAAACAAGAGAAGTAAAAGGACTTCTCAGACAGACGGCAAAGGAAGTCTCAGGATAACTGCTGTGCAGCATGCCTCTAGAATCATCATCCAGGCCGGAGCAAGCAAAGGGAGGCTCTAGGTCAACTGACGTCAATCCATCATGTGGACACACGTCTGCCGGCAGCGTTGCTGAAGAGCAAAGAAGGCTACACCTTGGAGCAAGCAGTAACTTCCATGGAGACTGTGAATAGGTAAAATTGTGCTACTGGCTAATTTGTATTTCCTTTAAAGGAAAAAAAAAAAAGGAAAAAGCATGATATCCATGCCTAATAGTTGTTTCGCACAAATGTTTTTGGTTTTTTGGTTTTGTTCTTTTTTAACAAGAGAACGTATGGAATGCTAACTGGGTGATTTGGAAAAGCTCTATTTTATCCTTACTATTGAATATTTCAAGTGAATGCTACACTATTTTCAAAATGCCACCACCATTAAAATCTTCAAGCAAGACTCAAAGACTGTTAGCAACCACTCAGTCAAATTCACGTGTATTCTAACTTGGTTGTTGTTGGTGTTATTGCCATTGGAGGAGGATGGTGGTGCCTATTCTGGGGCAATTCGTTGAGGATTCAGAAATATGACTCTCTATTTGGACATAAGTCACTTAGCTTGTAGTGTGGCTGTAACCTGAATAAACCCCTCCGTGCAGTGCATTGCATGGACTCTTCCTAAAGTAGTATTCAAAGCAACATACAGCAAGCACAAGACTGACGTTTTACTTACCTCTTTCACGTATCAAAGGGACCCCCACATCTTAGTTGTCTCTTTTCTTTCTCCCAACTCTGCCATCTTGGAGATTTTTTTCAATACCAAACTTTTAAAATTCTCCCTAAACCCAGCCCAGGAGGCTTCTCTGTGTTATGCCCCTGGATACTCTTCTTCCTCGACTCTTTATTCTGTAGATCAACTTAATTCCCTTGGCCTGATTCCCTGTCTAGGTTTTTCCATAACAAAGAAGAATTTAATAACTGCCTGGTAAGGAAGAATTTATTTTCCATTTTCTCCTTTAGAATCCCATATCTTTTTATCCGTTTTCTTGACAAAGCCTCATAACAAAGAGCATACTTCAGAAAACAAGGAGACATTTTATCCTGATTTTTTTGATCCTCAAAAGATAAAATTATTTTTGGTAAAGAGGGAAGTATACATGTAAGCTGAGAACACCCACACATTAAGAAGTTCTGCAGGTAGGGAAAAGTTTTCGTTTGAGAATTCCGGAAGTGCTATAATTCTTATATCCGCTCAAGCACTTAACACACACAGGAAATCCTGGTTCTACCACTGTCAGCAACACCACCCGTTGTCCTATTTCTGCAATCTGAAACAATGGAAGAAAGCTCTTTACATCCAGAAAATATACTGATTGAAATATCATCTTTGGGAAGTCTGTTCTAAAGACACTAATTGATATTGTTTGAGGAAGTGTAAGTGTCTGTCATGAAAACCATTTTAACGGCTGACTTGTTTTCTTCTTTACTTTGCTTAACTTGGCAGAGTGTTAACTTCCCCCTTAGAAAACCTCCTATTTTGATTTATGAATGTTTTCAAATTTTTAAGATTCTCCAAACCGTTGTTTCACCTGTAAGTAGAGAGATAGCTTGGTTGGCTAGCTGCCTTGCATGACTCTGTGCCAGGCAATGAATAATGCCATGTTCAATATTCTAAATTTGTGTTCCAAATTCTGAATTTCCAATGAGCTGCATGGAACTCTACTGATAAGTGACTGATTTTCCCTGCAAGGATTGTCTTATTTTAAACTTCAAATTTAGTTGCCTTACTTTATGCAAGGCAATTCTGAACGGATTTTAAAGTGAGGATGAAGACTATTCATTCTTTTCTAAACCTAGAAGGCAGAAGAACTGAGCCAACGACGGAGCGCATCTTATCTAAGAGGACTACAGGTCTTAACAGTAGCACACAGGGAATGCTCTTTCTTTCGAATTGGTGCTGGCCAACCTTTAATAGAAACCTCAGATACAAAGTATTACCAAAGTTGCTAGTATTTCCCCCCAAGGGATTTCTACACGTTTAAAAATATAAACATATTTATGTGCGTGGAACTGAAGCTGAGGAAGCGATCATATGAGTGACCAGATGTTTCTTCAAACCTAAAGGAGGCTGATTTGAAATTCTAGAATTTGGATGGACTTAAAAATATTACGTACCCATTTTTGTCTTCCTCTGCAATTTTTTTCTAGGCCATATTATAAGTACCAGGATAATGCGAGAAAGCTTTTCTGAAAGCCTTTCCAGCATAAGGAAAAAGGAAGGATTGCCAACAGTTGCTCGTCAGAAAATGTCTGTGAATATTCCAAACCAACTTTGTGAACCGAGCATCATTATTTTTTCTTTTCTTTTTCATTTTCAGAATGTGTGTCAGCCAAGACCATACCTAACTGGACCTGAGCTTGCATAGATTATCCAGCTCATTTAGATAATACAGGTGGTTTGCGTACGAGTGCTTAGATAATTCCACACGGCTGTCTGGACTGATCTGGGTTGACCAAATTTTGACCAAATCATTGACCAAATTATTACCTTTAGGTTTATAACCTGTTAAGGCATTTAAATCCAACAACCAAGATTCTGAGATTTTTTTCTTAATTCATGTTTAAAATATATTCAATACCATTAGCCAGTTGGTTTCAAATACTACATATTTTGACTTAAAGGTGTAAGAGATGTATTTACATTGAATGTAGGGACCACTGCTATAGGAGAAGTGACCAGGCTAATTTCTTTTCTGGAAAAGAAAGGTCCAGTCTCTTTGTGGCTAGAACTGACTGGGAATGCAGGCTTTTCTTGTTGTCTCTGGTAATGCATACTGGCAATTGATATTTGTACATTATTGGAAAGGTGAAACAAGACTAGCGATAAAGTTTCCAATACCTACTGAGCTAGGAGGAAAATAAAGCAGAGGGGAGTCAAGTTACTAGTCACATTACTTCCCACCGGAGTCAGAAGGGAGAACTGTGTTAGTGATGGTTTACATTTTGGGTGAGAGTCCACTTGACAAACTTTTTTCCCCAGCCAATTAGGTGAGTGTGCCTAGTATCGCTTCCTCTACTGAGAACAGGAAAAAGGATACTAATAGCAATAAATGGGGACAGCAGACCACCTCACATTTTGTTCTGACCTAGAATTTGGGGGTAAGTGTTGGGAGACTGATGGATACATACACAGAACCCACCATGAACTTGCTGAATAGGCACCAGAGTGCCCAACTTTCCTGTTTGTCACCCTTCATTTTGAGGATCATCTTATAAAACACAGACGCATGAAATATAAGAAAGAATTGTAAATTAAAGGAACAAAAGAGTAGCTTGCATTAACATAACTTTTGCCTACTTCCTTCCCAGGAATGGCTCATTGAGGGGGATTGCATGGTTTGTCATGGAGGTATAGGAGAGTACTTCGAACGGTGGAGGTAGAACGGTGGCACCTGGGGGAGAGTCTGTGTCCTGCCCGACCCACACCCGTCGTGTGACAAAAGCCAGTGGCACAAAGAGCCTCAGCTAGAAAATGGGTGTGACATACGGGGTCAGCAGTGCAGATCTCTGGGAGCCCGCCTGAGTGTGTTGACTGGGACAGACAGCACTGGCCAATGTTCATCCATGTTCGCTGTATCAGGAAACATGAAACCATAGCAACCATTGGTGGAAGGAGCTGCTTCTCCCCCCGTGTTCTGGCACCGCACACATTCAGCAGTTTTGCATTGCACAAAATAGAGGGGGTGTGCCCCAACGGCCACGATTGAAATTCTCATCAGCCCAGAGGTTGAGGCTTTGAGGCAAATGCGATTTGATTCAGAGAAAGAAAAAAGAAAAAAAAAAAAATGACGCTCTGTACACCGTGATGCTTCCGTCTTAAATTCACACGTTTTGGAGGTGAGATTTACAGAGCACCAACTTTAGTGCATGGCTTGTGACAGGCAATCCTCACTCCTTCAACAAGTGTTTATTGCAGTACGTACCCTGTGCCAGACCCCGCGCTACACATCAGGCAAAGTGAGGTATGAAAAACAACCTGCAGCCCCTGTTCGAGCGGGATAGAAGCATATGAAATGACTAAATACCTGATTGATTTTTAGTTTCATGAGGGGAGACGGCCTTAGGACAAATTTGACTCATAGCTGAGGTCAGAGCCAAGGGAACTTCAGGAGGTAGAGAAAGAAGCCTGATGACATGGTGAAGGTTTGGAGTAAATCCCTGCCAATAGTTCCACCCCTGGACTTTGAGCTACAGGATGAAAGAAGTTCCCCTAGAGACAGGCAGACTCACTCACTCACTCATTCACTCACTCACTCGCTCATCTTCTCTTTAAGCCAGTTAGAGAATTCTGACTCTAGAAACCAAAAGAATTCTTTACTAAAACACCAAGGAAAAAGAAAATAAGAGAATACCAGATGTATATCATATTTAAGGGTGATAGAAAAATAATAAAAAAAGTCATAACAGGAAATGTAAGCATGTTCCCATAGTCTAAAGACCAGAAGGGGAAGCTGCAGAAAGAAAGGCACTACGTGCAGTGCCTTATAAGGTAAATTGTGGCTTTGTTGGGTAAATTAAATAAATTCTGGATATCTGCTTATATAATAAAGGGGACAGTTTTTTGGTTTTTTTTAAAGTGAGAATTAATTTTTTTTATTTTTTTAAATTTTTAAAATGTTTTTTATTTATTTTTGAGACAGAGAGAGACAGAGCATGAGCAGGGGAGGAGCAGAGAGAGAGGGAGACACAGAATCTGAAGCAGGCTCCAGGCTCTGAGCTGTCAGCTCAGAGACCAACGCGGGGCTCGAACTCACAGAGTGTGAGATCATGACCTGAGCTGAAGTCGAAAGCTCGACAACTGAGCCACCCAGGTGCCCCTAAAGGGGACAGTTTTAAAGGAGATGTGGTAATTGCTACAGGAAGCTCTCAGTTCTCAAGCATTGATAGGAAAGAGTGACGGGGCGTGGGTGGGTACCCATGGCTCACAAGGAAAACAATAGAGAAGAACAGCCTATAAGAATCCATTATATTATAGAACAAAGCTCTGGGATGCTGACATTTGTGAAAACTTCTAAGAATCACAAAAAAGAGGTTTCAAAAAGTTATAGAATAAGCTCCCCTAGATGACCTCTGCCTAATAGCATGATAGGTTAACTGACACTCTTCATCCTGTTTCCAAAACAACCATGTTAAAAACTATAGCCTATTGGAGGCTTGTGGTTCCTAGGCTCTTTCTAGAATGTCTCTGAGGACCAGGCAAAACTACTATTGGAGCTGTGTGCATCCTAACACTCAATTGTGTTTCTCCTGAGTTTATGCCACTTTCATAAGCTGTGATAGTTAAATATAATGCAAACTCACGAAATGACTAGGAAAGGAGTTTTTAGGAAATTTATACTGAATTCGATGTTTCAGAAAGACTATGAAGATGAGTTGCTAAAAATAGTAGAAATCACGTCATATTATAACTAAAAGAGATTTAAAAGATGGCAAAATCTAGAAGATTACTGCCCTTGGATTGTTTTGCTGATGTTTTAAATTTGTATTGCACTTGAAGGAACCAAGAGCGGAAGACTGTAACCCATGTTGTAGAGACATGATATATGCAAAGAAGGTAGTGCAGAGCTCCAAAGAGGGGGTCCATGCTCAAAGTCATGGTGAGGCAACGTATACTTAAATTGTTTAACACATGCACATACACACATTAAACCACCAGCTACTACAGCTAGATCACATTAATTGCAGCACTTCTATGTGTTCAGAGGAAAACCAATGAGAAGGAGCAAATCTTCTCTATAGGACACTTGTGTTAGGATAAATGATAAAGTGTCTAGACAAGAAGTATTAACTTTATTTTTGTACCATCTGTCTGTCAAGACATATTTACATCAGAAATAATAAAGCAATCCTAGTTAAGAGGGGATTAGACAAACAATGCAGGTAAAAGAGTGCCAAGAGATTTTAAAGTTCCGTTTTCCAGGCTTTAATGAATTTATCCCAAGGATTCCAAGGGGAGCTATAGGTAACTCTAAGCAATGATGGAGAATGGAAGAAATGGTCGAGGACTTGTTCCAAGTTTTCAAAAGGGAATCATTTGAATACTATATATTAGAGACTAGTGTGTTTGATTCACTGCCTAGAGAAACACTAGAATGGATTATTAAATGTATTATTTGCCATCATTTAAAGACAAAATTGGTGATCACTTAGAAATCACACCACAACAACCTCACATCCTTCCTCTTATTGTTGTTCTTCTCTAATATGATTATGAAGCCATAGGAAATGATGAGGAAAACTCCAGCGTAAGTCTTATGACATTCTGGTGGACAAGATGAGGAAATGTGATAAATGTGGCTAGGAGCTGACACTGATGGAAGGGCTGTATTCAGAACAGAGGAACCAGAAGATGAATGCCAGCCTGACGAGGGGCTTTTAAGGGTGCCCCTGGGTTTCCTCTGTGTCTTGTCTTAGCCAACTTCTCTATCAAATATTGACGATCAAATCTTCAGGTGACAAGAAAGTAGGAGAAAGGTTTGATACAAAGGGCAAGAGAATCAGGATCAAAGAGATCGTGATGAAGTAGAACCATAGACTGAAATCTCTTAAAGTAAAACCTGGCAAGACTGGGGCGCCTGGGTGGCGCAGTCGGTTAAGCGTCCAACTTCAGCCAGGTCACGATCTCGCGGTCCATGAGTTCGAGCCCCGCGTCGGGCTCTGGGCTGATGGCTCAGAGCCTGGAGCCTGTTTCTGATTCTGTGTCTCCCTCTCTCTCTGCCCCTCCCCCGTTCATGCTCTGTCTCTCTCTGTCCCAAAAATAAATAAACGTTGAAAAAAAAATTAAAAAAAAAAAAAAACCTGGCAAGACTGGATTTAATTGGATATAATTCATGCAGTTATGGGGAGTTGAACTTGAAACTAATTTATTCAGGTTGGTTCACCAGGAAGCCTTGTAGCAGACACAGATGCACCATTAAGGAGTCTTATTGTTGATGTTGGCAATGTCTACCTTATAAAATAGTGAGGTTAAAAATCATTAGCCATTAGACATAGTGTCTGGGGGAGGTGGATGTGTGTGTGAAAGAGTCTCAATCCTCATCCCAGACAGTTCCAGGGCATCCTGCACAGAGTGGAAAATAGCTAATTGGGGAAATCTGGGCACTGTGTGGATAGTCAGAATACCAGAGACTTCAGCTTCAGGTCACAATTATGCACAATCTCTTCCTATGGAAAAGTGTGTTGAGGTAAGTGTAGCAAGAAGAAACACATGAAAACTAGCCAGAATTCAGGTACCTATGGCTGGGACCTAGAGCTGGATTCATGGCAAATGACAGAGAAGGAATCTAGACACCTCTTCATTGACTGATTCAGTAGAGGTAAGAGAAAGGAGTCTGGGGTTGACCAAAGAGACCATGTAAGGAGAGCAAATCTATAGATATACTATGCTTGGATCCTTTCCTAAAGATCAGTAGTTCTTTGGGGGCCCCTGGGTGGCTTAGTCTGTTGTGTCTCACTCTTGGTTTCAGCTCAAGTCATGATCTCATGGTTTTGTGAGTTTGAGCCCTGCATCAGGCTCTGTGCTGGCAGTGCAGAGCCTGCTTGGGATTCTCTCTCTCTCCCTCTTTCTCTGCACCCCCTCCTCCCACTCATACTGCCAATCTCTCTCTCTCTCTCTCTCTCTCTCTCTCTCTGTCTCTGTCTCTCTGTCTCTGTCTCTCTCTCTCTCCGTCTCTCTCTCTCTCTCTCTCAAAAATAAATAAATAAACTTTTAAAAAGTTATATAAAAAAAGATCAGTAGTTCTTTTATTGGACTTTCCAGTTGTGCCCAGTAGCATTCACCTATCATTTCTTTTGGCAGCAGTAATTTGATTCCCATGCAGGGATTTCCTCCCATACACTGCGTAGTCCTGGTGGAACGGCAAATCAAGCCCCCCTGCCCTTCTCTAACCAGTGTGAGCACATAGCAAGATAAGTCAAAGGTGAGATCCAAGAATGAATATAAGTCCGGTTAAAACACTTAATCATTTTTGGTCTTTCAAGAGGTCTGTTGAATTTCGTACTTTTCTGAGTTTAGTCCTCCTGCCTTCCCATTGAATTGTGTAACCTTCCAAAGAAGTTGTTTTCTGCTGGAAGAAAAGAAATTTGGGGTAAAACCATGACATAACATGTTAGGAATATATACTTGGGTATTTGTTTACTTAAACAGACTTCAAGTGTCTGTCTAGAGAAAATTTTGGCTTTTCCTGTGGATACCCTAGGAACCTACCTCAGGACTGCCATTCTCCACTAAATCATTTTGACACATTTGTGTATCATCACCAATTGTGTTGTGTAACATGAATGATTTATCTCTGTAAAGTGGTGATGTGTGTGAGTGGTTTATGTTTTCTTATAAAGTAAATCAGATTCAAGGCTTTCTCTTACAAGGTCACTTACGCTCAGTTGCAAATAGGATTTCTTACTTAAAATTTTTAATTAATTAGTTACAATGTTCATTGGGGTATAGTTGATATAGAATATTATAATAATTTCAGGTGTGCAACATACTGCTTCAACAATTATATACATTACAATGTGCTCACCATGATAAGTATAGGTACCATCCAACACCACACAAAGTTATTACAATATTATTGACTACATTTCCTATTCTGGCTTTCTTAAGTGGAGAGAAAAGTCTAGAATGACTGGTAGTAATGGAATCATTCACACCCTGGTGTAGGCTAATAAGAATGTGTCTTGCATGGGGATCTCTCATGTACATCAGTGTGTGTTCACTACTTTTGAGAGCACAGTGAAGTCATCAGTTCTCACTAAAAGGCCAGCTAAGAGGTGACTAATATTATCTTTAGGAATCTAGAGTCCATCCTGGATATATCTTCTCAGCCTAGATTTGAGGCTATATGACTGGACCATAGAACCTCACCGGGTTGTGGAAACACTCTACTGACACACACTTTAGCATTTTGCCCTTTATCATTATTTTTAAGGACACATGAAAAAAAACCCTCCACTAAATTCTTTCTGCATGTCCTGTACAAATATTGCTGAGGACTTTGTTTTCAACAAATATTTTTTTGAATACCTTTTATGTTTCACATGCCATGATAATCCTTAGGTACAGAATGAGAATGAGGGCAGAATCAGTTGTTGAACTCTCGGAACATACATTTTAGAGGGAAACAGTCATTAATCAAGTAATTACAAAAAAGCAGAGATACAATTACCAATTAATATTTGGTATAGAAAAAAGACATACACACTGTGAGTGCTTTCATGGGGCTCTCCCCTGAATCTAGGGAGGGTCAAGTCCAGGGAGAGCTTTTCTGGGATCTGTAGGATGATTTGAGAGCAGAAGGATGATAGGAGTTAAGTAGGCATGGGGACAGAGCAGGGACCTACATCTATCGATTTGCTGGATATTTGGGTATCATTATTTTCTCTACCTTTTTCTCAACTCTTATATGCTAGTCGGATTTTAGATAGGTTGTATTCTTTACTTTGGAAAATCTGTTGGAGGAAGAAGGAGGCTTATCTTTGCTACTTTTTTGAAAAATGGAATAGTTTATCTCATTTTTCTAGGAACATTTACTTCTTAGTTTGAATTTAAATCTTTTTTTTAATTGATCTGTTTTGTAAATTTTGGTTGCTATGACAATAAATTGATTCACTTCAAAAGCTATTAACAGCAGCTTGGCTATTCTGTTTTCTTTGTTGAGAATATTATAATAGGTAAAATGTCAGCAATAACCAAGAAAATTCCAGGGACAGGGAAAAATGGTACAGGAGTTTGGCAAGATACGATATTCCTTCTGATTCATTAAACATTATAGAATTTAATTTCTGGTGAATAATGGAAAGATATTGATTCATTTCATATGAACAACCAGAAGAGTAGGTTTAAGAATGATAACCTTTCTTTGGTTTTCACCTAATTTCATTCATTATTTCAAATCAATATTTATTGAGTTTCTACCATGAGCCAAGTACTGTGCTAGGTGTCATAAATAAAAGATGAATAAGACAAACTCCCCATCCAGTGATGAAGCTATAAACCTGACTTTTCACAGACACAATGGAGAAACATTAAGGCCAGAAAAAAATGTAGTAAAGCCGATGCCAGACATGTTTCCCCTCTCTTAGGCAGCATATCACAGAAAAGGCAAGAGCACACCTGAGCAAATGACATTGTCTTTAGCGTATTTTTCACTTTCTAAAAACAGTGGATATTAGGTAAACACATTACTCAAACATACCACTTGTTGGTAAAAGTACCATCACCGTGGACCCTCAGTACAAAGACGAGAGGGTCCATGAATTGAATATGCTGGGAAGAGGATACGTCAAGGTATTATCAATGGGCTCTTTTCTGCCTGAGTTAAGAGCTAGCCTGACTCTGGGGCCATTTAAATTCCAGCACTGCCAGTTAATCGCTGTGTTTTAGTTTCCTCATCTGTAAGATGAGGATAATAATAATACCTCCATACGGGGTTGTTATGAGGACTAAATCAGTGACTATTTGTAAAGCTGTTAAAATAACATCAAGTACACACACAAGCTCTAGATATTTTCTAAGAGCTTTACAAATAGTAAATGAGGTGTGTGTGCGTGTGTGTGTGTGTGTGTGTGCGTGCGTGTGTGTGTGTGTGTGTGTGTGTTTGGACGAAATAAAATGAACATATGGCAGTAGCAAGCCCTTAATTGAGGGGAGGGACCAAGGGCAAGAAACCACAAGTCTTACCTTCAGCCTTCTTTTACATTGGAATTGCTTCAGAATTTTAAATAAGAATCTTCACTGATCTCAAACTTCAGTCCTTCCACATTTCACGGCCCAGGAAACTTACTAATAAGCTATTGAATATATAAAAGCAAACAGTATGAGATAGAAAGATCAATAGAGACATAGATAATTCAGAACCTGGAAAGTAGATCCTGAATAATTGAAAGGTGATGGAGGTCAATGAGCTATGAAGTCAGTCCATCATCTGCCCTTTAGGAAGAGCAGTGGAAGTGATCTGAAGGCTCTGAAGGGATTTTGTCACAATAGGAAGGACAAAGACTCTGCAGCGTTGTACATCAGAGCTTTCGTATTGAATTTTCCAGTTACTAGTTATTTGAATGTGAACAGTATTTTACATTCTCTGAGCTTCAGCATCCCCATCCATGAAATGGGCATACAAATGGGATCAATTTATGTCAAGTTCTTATAATGGTGTTGGCACAAAATAGGTGTTTAAAAATCATAAGCTGTTAATCTTTTATCTGTGAGTCTAACCCAGCTAGATTTATAGATTGAATGAGATTTTAAAATATTTCGTTAATATTTAAGATTGGAAAACCAAATATTGCAGTTATATGGGTAGTACTTATGGGAAAAAATATCAAAAGAACACTGAAACAAAGTATGTGATCACAATAACGTTTTCATCTGTCAAACCTGGCAATCTAAAATGTTAGACATAAAAAAATTAAAAGGAACACGATATTTGAAACTGTAAAAATAAGCAGTTGTTTCTTTTCCTTAGCCAAACATACCTGTTTTCAAATTTAAATTTAAAACTCACCAGCAACCTGGGTGAGGTTGGAAGGTGTCGTTACACCTTCATTATCACATTTTGCTGACTGTGGCATGCCTCTCATTTGTCAGTATAGAGGACCGGATAATTCAATGTCCAGACAGACATTTTTATAAACTGAGTTATGTGACAATCTTTGTTTTTGTTCCTACTGGACTGTAAGCTGACCAAATGCAGCATGTCCTGAAAGTTAGAGTGGTCTGTTTTTATATAGAGGGAAATCCAAAGCTACAGGAAAGCATCTAATAATTTCTACAGCCACTACACAGGTTTGAGGACACTTATTCACTTATTTTATGACTGTGTGTGTGTGTGCATCCATGTCTACGTGTGTATACTAATGCATATATGTACATATATAATGACATTTATTATATATATTTAAATCCAATATTATTACTTCCTATTCAACAAACTAACTTCCATTGTAGCTACTTTTAAACTAACAGTTAAGGTTGGTTTTGCCAGTATCTCAGCATCAGAATCCACTTGTATCCATGGTGCACTAGAGTCAACTAGACTCTAAGCTCCTTGAAAGCAGCACCTTACCTTGTTTCAATAGCTTGCAAAGGATGTGCCCTTGTTGAGCGTGTAACAAGCATTTTGAAGCGTGCTGTTTTCAGGGACTTTGTGTTTTCATAAATTTAATAAGTAGATTTAATATGTCTCCCCACTGCACTCTACTACCACTCACCCCCACCCCGGTATTCTTTTCTTTTTTAACCGACACAGCACGTTTTTTCGTAACCAATAACAAATAGTGGCATTTGGTCTAACCCAAACCGTAACATCACAAATTCTGCCTTAGTGGAAGCCCAGCTAATAAGGTTTTACCAGACCAAATCTCTGTCTTATTTTTTCTACTGTTCCCAGGTTTGTTGGTCTTATTTTTGGTAAGGATTAGCCCTTCCATTGTAAAGGAAATTATCTAAAAAATGACCTTCTGAGATGGCAGAAATACCAGTATATGTAAGGAATATGCCTGTAAACAGTAATAGTTCACATTGTTCTTAACTTTATTGAAAGCATCATTGTGTTCCTTGGCACGAGGAAAAGCAATACTTTAAATCTTTCAAATGCGATAATAAGAGGCTATAGTGCTTTAGCAAATTGGAATCTGGAAGTCATAGGATGGGTCAAGAGACCAGTTCCTCCTCTAAGGAGCCTGGAAAGAAAGAAAAATAGCTGCATTGTGCTGAAGGTCTAATGAGACACCATCACGGGGGCTCTTCTGCTGAACTGCCACGTCACTTACTGAATGCCTTGAAAAAACCTACACTTTTAGGTAATTTTACAACTGTGAATTGGCAAATTGGCAAGAATCCTGAATGGCCTTGAATTTAAGGTTGAAAAAGGAGGGAAAAAAAGATATTTTATCAGGTATTGTAAACTTATTTGGATTTTCCTCGGAGACCAGACCATCACAAAACACTCATTTTGATTTGGAATATGTGTCTCATACAACCTCCAAGAGGCCATTGAATTCTTATCGATTCATATGCAGACAGACGTATGTGTGTGGGGTGTGTGTGTGTGTGTGTGTGTGTGTGTGTGTGATATTTTTGCAGGTGCAAAGTTGAATGTTTTAGCTTATTTAGGGTCCTTGCAAAATTACTTAAAATGGTTATACACACCTGACATATATTTATTGGCTTGTAGTCCCCAAATGACTTTTTCCCCCAGAATAATAAAGCTTTAAAAAATTAGCTTTGGGTTGGAACACTTCCCTTCCCCAATTTTGGTATTGCTTTTGTTGTTTGTGTTTTTGAGGTTGAGGGTTATCTATGACTCATTGGCAAGTTCCAGTTCAATCAATTTAGAAGGAACTTTTAGGGCTGAGTTATTTTTAAATGCCTGAAAATGAGGGAGCTGTAAATGGAAATCTAATCACGGCTTAACCTGTAGTCATGCAAACAGTCAACTATGAAATCAAATGAGTTTCCAACCCTCTTAACCCATTAATGGTTACTGACTAGCTGTGTTGCCCAAACATCATCATTCAAAGAGCAGGAAAAGGAAAAGGCACATATCTGGAGGGGGGTGCAGTGGATAGGAAGGGAGGGGTGCTGCGGATGCAAAGAAGGAAATCTCTAGGAGACAACAATTTCCTCATAGACACAAGCGTGCAAGCTTGCATAAGCATATAGCTTCCTCAGTTACGCATTGTTCATGGTTTTTTATGGAGCCTTTCCTGGTAAATATCAAGCAAAGGACTGTGTTGTCCTTGTTAAGCTGCATCTGATTTTGAACACTTGACATTTCAGAGGTTCAGCCTCTGCCATCTTCTTGATGGGACTTGCCAAAAAGCACAGTCTCAGATTTCTTTGGAGTTCTGGGTCCATTTGAAAAATATACAACCTCTGCTGATTGTCTCCCCAGGAACCTCCCAGCACCTTTTATTCCTTTGCAGGTTTTCACCTACTTTCTATCTCCCTTTTTTTTGCCTTTTGACTAAATTTTTCCAATCACTTCTAAGGATCCCCTGCTCAGATGCTCAGATGCTCAGCTCCACTCTGATTCTGTTACTGTCTCTCCTAAGAGCTACACCCACAAATAACAAAAGTATCCAGAAGGCTACTTTGACGACAAAGCAATTGTCTAAATACCTAAGGATTCAAATTAGTGAACAGTATACCTGTAAAAAAGATGTATGCCATATGTGTATGTCTCTCTCCCTCTCTGTCACATACACACATATAAATGCCAATACATGTGGTTAATAGATATGTGTTAATTTTCTGGCTTTCAGTTTTGAATTTAGTCCTCTTCACAGAAGCAAGCATTTCTGTATGATGGCAATGGTATGCCAACTATTTCAAAAAAAAGTTTGGGATTGTTGAATTAATATTCCACTGTTAAATTAAGTCTCCTTTCTTGCTCCCGAGTCACCACCCCAACTAATCTGAATCTAGACTGATATAAAAACCTGCAGGAATAAGGAAAGTCTAGTTTGGCATTCAATGAAAGCCATTCTTGATTGTTTCATCTCTTGGTAGAAAAAGGCAAGCTTGTTTAATGTCGTTTTGGTGCCAAGTGGTAATTACCCCCAAATGATTTCCTGGGGTTGGACCAAGCCTCTTTTATGAACATGTACCTCCAATGTCACCGTAGAACTGAGAAGAAAAGGAGTCTCCCTCTTTCTCATGTACACACTCATAAAGACGAAAAATAAAAAGCCAATGTAAACATTTTTTTTTCTTTTCTTTTGTTAGATGTGGAACCTTGAGTAATGCATCTCTCCCTGGGTGCTTTAAAAAAAAAACAAGGCAAGCTGGGAACATGGCCCCTTGGTGGAGTTTACACAATCTGTACATTTGTAGCACATGAAGTAGCCTGTTCTTAAGCTATATCACTCCTGTTTCCAAGAGCCCACCCCAAACTGCAGGAAAGTAAGAGTATCTTGGTTTCAAAAAGGATGAATTTGAATGGAAAGAAAGAAAACCCCTCTTTTTTTCACAGTTGTCATTGTTCCTTTACCTAAGACCCTATTTGCCATTGTACACTTATCCGCCATGAATACTCTGCCACATCCACACCAACAAAGAAGTGTACATTGGGATAGAGTGAGAATTGCCTGACATTGTATGTATGGCTCTCATCTCATAAGTCAATATGAGTAATGCTTAAGGTCTGATGTGGCCCTCCTTTGTGATATGTTATCACAATATTTAATAAGCCAGCAACTGATTCGTACTCTAAACTGTATTCCAAAGGATTCCAAAGTCCTTTCAAAATATCGTGTACCTGGAACTAAGTATTTTGTCCTGAGTTTTTTACATTTGTGATAGTTATAAGCCACTTTGTCATTAATATCCATCAAATAGAGGACATTTGGCTGAAAATGAAGAAAAGATTTATTAAATTTAGTTTCAGTTCCATTCATGGGACGAAAATATATGTAGGAATATGAAAAAGACTAATGTCTCCATGTTAAAGAAATCGATTTCCAGGGTGCCAAGTGGAAAAGTGTAATTGAAATTGACCCATTAAATGATTACATTATTTGTGTACCAAATCTAATATATTTCACAAAACTATAGAGCTGTTTCAGTAACTACCTGCCAAACTGTATATATTGTTCCTAATTAAGTTTTATAAATGTACTTATAGAAATGTGAGGTTGCAGAATTATCCATGTAATATGTCTCTACATTTATGAAACCTATTCCAGAGAATTAAGACAAGGCAGTGCATTTCTAATCTCATGACTATTTCATGACTAGCGAAAGCTATAATAAACAAGGTGACAAAATGAATATTCAAGAGAAGTTTCCCAGTTAAATTCTGAAACATACACAGAAATGCATCTTAACTTCTAGCATTGCCCCTGGAAAATCACATTGTAGTAAACACTTGACCTTTAAAAACGTGTCTAAGACCCACTTTCTGACTACCTACTATGTGCCAGGCACATGCATTTTTACATATGCAATTTTCTTTAATCCTGGTACCACTAAGCAGAACAATTTCCATTATTCCTATTTGGTTGGTGAGAGATGATGGGCAACTCAATTAGGTACAAAATACTTAATTTTATGGCTGCTTTTAATCTTTTTTTTTTCCACTTTCATTATCAGATTCTATGTTTCTGAAGGGCAGGAATAATGCCCTATTCTTCTTTGTATTTAAAGAATGAAAGAAAAATGCTGTTTTTCAAATGATTCAAAGGTCCCTTTCCTCTGCTTTAGTTTTGTTTACATTTTGGTTTCACTGAAAACAAATAACCGAAGACTCTGAGATATTGTGTATTTTTCCAGTTTACCAAACAGAAGTACATTTTTTTAAAAAGGGCAAATAATATCAGATGTTTCTTTTGAAAAATACATTCTCCTTCATGTAAGATGATGCTAGTGGCTAATTTTGCTTTTTAAAAACTACTGGATGTAAGACCTGCATGAGGCATTATTTTAAGCACATATAGAGATGAATAAGGCAAAGTTCTCAAGGAGTTCTGGAAAATTGTGAAATAGGCTCTTTGTCACCCTCTTCCCCGTGCTTCTATTCTCTCTGTTCCCAAGGGCTTGGTCTTTATCAAGGATTATCTTTCTTGGGGGAGAATGAAACGCTTCTTGTTAATCACTGGGATGGGACTGAGAATGATTCTTTAATTTTATCAAGTGACATAGGTAAGGCCCTGCTCCAGGAATTGGTTTCTTCTACTGTAGTTATTATAGACTCTGAAAGACCAATCTGGCCATAGACCGGAGTGTCTATGGAACAAAAATAATGGCAACAAGCAAGTAGGGAGAGCAGTTGGCTTCCACTAGGTCAAATGGCTAAGAGACGTGGGGGGGAAATTTATAGCAGGGGCAAAGAAGGCTACATGAAATCCAAGAGGGCAGATGGTACACGGCAATTGACTTGGCTCCAGCTTGTCACTCCATGGCACCAGTAACTAGGTCAGAGTCTAGTCCTGAGCTGTGGAAAAGGGCAAGTTTAGTTGCCAGACCTAGAGTCAGTGGTTTGCTAAGAAGTTTACCAAGAGAGGAATTAAGCACAGATGGGAGTCCAGGTATAACTGGGATGAACATTAGTGCTAAACTAGTTAAAAGGTGATTAGGCGAGAGTCCTTCCCAAAGCACAGCTACTTGGCGGCTTTTCATGTCCATCTACTCAAGATAAGGATCGGTTCTAAAACTGCAACGGGGTGAAATGTACAGATTAGTTTATCAGCGTTCCATTGCCATATTAATGCTGTATGTCAAACCACCCCCAGACTAAGAGGCTTTAAAAAATAAGCCCTTGTTATTGTTTGTGGGTTTACGATTCTGTGAATCTGGGCCAGGTTTGGCTGATTGCAGCTGAGCAAGGTCTTTCGAGGCCTATGCTCAGAACAGTCACACTGTCACTACTCCCTCAACCTATGGGCCAAAGTCACAAAAACAGCTCAGATTCAAGGGGGGGCGGAAAATAGACTCCATCCCTTGATGGCAGATGTTGCCAAAGGTACAGGTATAGGGGAAGAGTAAAGAATTGTGACCATTTTGCAATCACCACACCTGGGTCCCCAACTTCAACTGTTAGAAGGGATGTGGGGTCTAGGAGCCAAGTGGGGCTAGGGATGGGGTGGGGGGCCGGTTCTTCTTCCACTGTCAGCTGTGAAGATTTCCTTTCTTTCAGAATGTCTGTCTCAGCTTGTTGATAAGGGATGAGCATCCGGCTATGCTAACTCTCCTTAGAATGTGAATAACCAGTAGCCCACTTAACAGGCTAGTTCTCACAAGGCAGTTTTAACTGCAGCCACTTATATAAAGTTTCTTCATCTATAAAACGTGGCTGGGGCACCTGGGTGGCGCAGTGGGTTAAGCGTCCGACTTCAGCCAGGTCACGATCTCGTGGTCCGTGAGTTCGAGCCCCGCGTCAGGCTCTGGGCTGATGGCTCAGAGCCTGGAGCCTGTTTCCGATTCTGTGTCTCCCTCTCTCTCTGCCCCTCCCCCGTTCATGCTCTGTCTCTCTCTGTCCCAAAAATAAATAAACGTTGAAAAAAAATTAAAAAAAAAACGTGGCTAATTATAGTACCTACCTCATGTGAGTCTCAGGAGGATGAAATGAGTTGAGAGAAACACTTAGCAAGATCTTACACATAATATGTTATCAGCAGATGCTAGTTGCTTTATCATTAGTCTCATTACTGTTATTATTTGCCCTTGTTAACCTAAACAGACCACATAAATGCGAGCAATGCAGAATATTGAGGGACACGAGGCTTTTGAAAGTAACACAATTTTCTTTCCCTTCACGTAAGACAGTTTTAAGGAAGCCAATCATTTTGAGTCTTTTTTTTTTTTTTTTTACTAGTAAGGGTGATAAATTGTGCCAATTGTCTGTACTTTGGAGGAGCACAGCTTGAAAATCCTTGCTCTAACGCAACATGGAGCACAAACTCAAAGGTCCCTGAGGCCTGGCTGATAACACAAATGAGCAAAGCCAGTAGGATGTAATTCAGTCGGGAGCCAGATGCTGTGGTGAACTAGAGCACCACCAATGTGGCCACTCTCAGATGAGGGTGGTTGTGGCTGGTGATGGAAGGAGAAGAGAGGCATTTCTTGTGATCACGGCTTTTCCAGAGGTAATGAAATTTGGTTACAGAAATAGAAAATAAACATGATTCAGTGGTGAGATAAAATTGTAGACACTCTCGAATTTGAGACGGAAGGGCTAGTAGGAAAATTCGGATTGAACACGGTCAGACTGATTCCATGGCAAAGGTAACTCTATTTCATAAAAAATAAGAAGAAATAGTACAAACCGGTATTATTTTATAGTATGGTTTATACATCTTTATATAGAAAGGTACAAGGTATAAGGTATACAGGTATAAGGACTACTAGGAAAGTTGGTGCTTGCCACGGAGAAGCTGAAGCCAGAGGGAAACGCTGCAGATTGGGAGAGTTAGTGTTCTTTGAAGGCATAAGAGAGCGGCTTGAGGTGCAGAAGACCAGGAGGGCTAGGAACTCCACGTTCTTTACTACGGAGCTCTCTAGAACTGTGCCGCAACAAAGCGTCAGTGGAATAAGTCATTTTTTGTAACCATGAATGACAGCAGTTTTTTTCTCAATGGTATCCATCCAGTGGAAAGTGACCACAGGCTGTATGCAGTTCATGCATTTCAGTGTATGTGAGCAGACAGAACTAAAAAGTTTAATATCACCTGCTGATATCCCCAGAAGTCCCTGTATACGTATTGTCCTTTTGTGATACATCCAGATATATTCCTGGATATTCCTCTGGTTTGAAAACTTGGTTTCCATTATGGTGTGTCGTCTTCCTGCGGCGATCTCATGAGAACCAGTGCACTTAAAAGTGCTAAGTTCCTCTCCATCCATGCCTCCACCAGGCCCTGTCTTTGTAATCCACTGGTCACTTTCAGATGTCAGGCTTCACCCTGCTTGGTACATAGGTGGTGTTCCATAGTGAAGTTCCGACTCAGTCTCTCCGATTGACTGACCCAAAGAATGCGGACTGGAGAGAAAGGCTGAGTTCTGAGGGCATCTTCTCAGACTGGACATATCCACAGAGAGAGACACGTTTGGCCCAATGAAGAGAAGGTCAATGCTTTCTTCTGACCTGGAAGCCAGGGTCAAAATGAATCTCTACAACCTCATACAGAAACCCCTCTCCAGGATCCTCTCATATGCCACAAATTTAACTCAGGTTCTTCTTCAGAACACAGGCTTTGAGGACAGCAGAATCAGGTACAGGAAGACTACTGATCTGTGTTGCTAGACAGCAGAATTCTGTTTTAAGCAAAGGATTTCACTTCTCTATGCCTTAATATCTTTCTGTTTGGAGTAGTGGGTTCCCACGAGATGATTAGAGGTGTCTTTCAGCACTAAGATTCTAGTGTTCTGTGTTAGGTGATAGGGAGCCATAGAAGGTTCTTGAGCAGTATAAATTATTATGAAGATATATGGGCAAGATTGAACTTCCTCCACTAAACACAGTTTTTAGCAGATCAAACCATGCTTGCTCTTACACATCTTTTCATCATAGTTCCTTCTTTTCTCCGGTTTTTATCCTTGTAGAGAAAGCAGTTCAATAAGCACCAAAGGGAAAGTGGAGGAAATATGATGGTCACACAAATGGGAAAACTGAATTTGGTATATCAGTGTCTTGTATCCCTCCAGACAGATCTAACGTGAATCAGAAGGCTACTTAGTGAGAATGGAAAAAAAGAGGAGGAAAATATAATATTAGATAAACTGAATTTTTAAAGAAATCAAGATAAGTAATTATGATGCCTTTGTTTCAGGATAATTACTATACTGCTAATGGGACCAGAAATCTGTTGAACCTTTGATTTTTAGCTCCATGCATTCATCCTCATACTAGAGATGGCCTTCCATCCCATCTGGAGAGGACGTACTGACTTCCAAAAGCTCTCTTTCTGTTGGACAGTGCTTAAGTAGGCATTGCCAGCGTTTACTCTAGGACTCTCGTGTTGTACCGTTCTTTCCTGATTGAATCTTTATTAGGTGATATTTTATTTTTCAGCTTTTTTTCTGGTTTGTTTATTCAAATAGGACCCAGTCCAGTCTTACTGATTCCTGAGTTACTTTTGCTTTCTGGGGTGACTTTATACATCTCTGCTTTGCTCCATAGTTGCTATTACTCTTGATTTCTCAATGGGAAATCTTATTTCCCTCTTTTCCTAGTGTGTGGGAGGTGAAAACCTCACTGAATTCCCACTACTAACAAGAAACTTGCAGAGACTTTCATTTTTATTCTTGGCGTGACTTGTACACAATCTCACATGAAGAAATTAGGATGTATTTCAACATTATGTTCTAGTTCCATAAAACTCAGTGGGGTTTTATTAGAATCAAAATTGATTAGACACTCTTTGCTCATTGTGGCAACAATTCTTTAAATTAATAGTTAGCTCCCCATTCCCCATCCCACCCCGCATTACTTATTCAACAGGCTACCTGACTGTTTACTCTATGAGGACATGCATTGTATTTATTGCATCCCCAGATCCATGGGGCATTAAAGACACTGTGCTGTGACACGGAAAGCAATATTTATATATGATCTAACCCCAACCCTACTCCTCCCCTTTGCCCCTCTCCCAGCTTCCCATCCTACCTCTTGGTAAAAGGCATGTAATTTTGCCCAGAAGTATGCGTATAGCAACATGCCTTATTTGAAAATATTATTTTACTTTAAAAGAAACCATGTTACAGTTATGTATTTAATAAAAATTGCTTGAATGTTTGATGAAAGAAATGTCATAGCTTGCCTAAGGAATTGTTTCAAATTGTTAAAAACCCAACCCTCTCCATATCTTCTTTAAATCTAAATTGACCTTTATCTAGATCTTTATTCCAACACAGTATTGACTTGCCATCAGCACTGCACAGTTTCTCTTTGGCAGAAGTCATCAGCTTTCCTGAATTTACCCAGATGATGGTTTGCTATTTTTGTAAGAGAACACTGCCATTTTGCCAAAAGTCTTCTGTCTTGCAGGAACTGGCTGGCGGTGCTGTTTTCTTGGGCTGCAAATAGGGCAACAGCTGTCCCTTCCATACCAGACCGTGGAGATGCGGTTGCCAGAGAGGCATTGTTCTAGAAACTGAGACATGATGATAATGAGCTCAGCCATCCAGGTGAACCTAAGTATTTTTATCTTTTGGAAGAACAGAGAAATTATGACCAAAAATAAGTATTACTTAATTTTGTGTAACTTTTGTTAAGCCTTTAAAGTCCACTAGCTTGAATTCTAGTTAGTACAATGCACGACAGCAGTGTTGTGTAGGGGAAAAAAAAGCCCTCTGGGTTCAAAACAAGGATTTGGTACTTGGGATTCAGTCCTTATCTGCCTTACTGGGAAATAGAGTCTATTTTCCTTTTTGAGAATTTGGTTTTACTCTAAATGAAGTAGGCTGTTTACGAGATGATATTTAATGTTTTTGTAATTCTAAAATTATCTGTGAACATGTATCTTTAATTTTAGAAAAGGGCAAAATTTGAGGGGGTGATCTGTTTGTTTTCTGTGTGCTTTGAAATGTTCAGAGTAAGTTTTTACTAAGCCAGTAAATCTACCTTATAAATTTTCAGATCTAATTTACTGGATGAAAGGATCAAGTATTATAGAGGAGTTTTCCATCATATTTTACCTTGCCATTCATTCAGATTTTTTTCATTTTATTCGGACAGCAATTGTTAACTCAATGTGGGGAATCTTTTGCCCACTGAGGCATCTGTCTCCTTGCACTAGTGAGCCCATGTTCTCTCTTTTTCTGTTTGTCTCTCTCTCTCTCTCACACACACACACACACACACACACACACACACACCTCACTTCACCATCTATTCTGTAACTAGCAGTTTGGAAAAATAAATCTCCGGGGTTTCATCAATACACTGTATTATACAATTTAACTATTTAGAGGGTCATTTGAGATTTTTTTAGTAGTTCCCGGTTGTGAATTCCATGTGGAATTAAATTAAGCCTATGTCTGTCACAAATGGATCCCTCATTTTCCTTTGAGTCGGCGAAGATCTCAACTGGGTTTCCTTGCCTTGCTGACAGTGTGTTTCTGCCTACAAAACAGTGCCTTTCGTAAGCCACTCCTATATCTCCACGTCTAAGCGTCAAGGTCATAGTATCTCTCTCAAGCACCAATGATTGTTCTTTATAGTTATATGACTTTTGTTTTAGCACAAAGCAGCATAAATCATTTATTTGTTCTGCATGAGAAAGGAAAGGAGAAAGTGTAGAGTTAAAAAATTCTTTTCAAAAACCCGTGAGATACAGTGTTTCATTAGATTATATAAGAATTTTGCTTACTCAAGCCAAAGGAATATGGAAACTAATAATTAGCCCATGGTGGAGTTTCTTGAGGGCTTTTTGAAGAGTTAAACTGCGGTATTATTTATAGACAAAAAAGGTAATATTTTCTGTGTTTTCTCGCCTCAATTTGTCTTGTTGCTTTTACACATCACATGTTATAATGTAATCTATGAGATAGAAACAATACCAGGAGTCCTAATTAAATTAAAAGTAATTACCAGTGTACAGATAGGGCTTTCAATTGAGCAGCAGGAAGTTGATATTTTGTCATTCCCAGTTTATCTCCATGCACTGAGCACGATTCTTTGTACCAGTTATTAATGGCATTTTCTCAACAGTCATGAAGAGTGTGGGAAATAGGGAATGAGGAAGAGAACAAAGGGAAGAGAGAAATTAGGGCCGGAGGAAGACAGAGACAGAGAGGAATCTTTCTGTTGCTGTTCTCCAACTAGGATCCAGGGAAATTTTTCATACATTGAGGGACCTCTTGCCGTCCTTCACTCACCTGTGAAAGAAATATTTGCCCAGCCCATATTTGTAGCATATCCTAATTTTTCTTGACCACAAACAGAATTTAAAAAAGGGAACCTCAAACATTCTGCGCTCGAGGTCTGGTTTATGATGTGACAGATTTTCCATTTTCAGAAAGAAAAAAATAGTTCCAGCTCCCAACAGGAATTTAATTTGAGAGAGGGAGGGAAATGGCAATATATAAAGATTTCCTACTGTCCAATTTCTTATTCTGCTTTTCAACTGGGCATCTTTTAACAATTGGAAGCAATGCCATTCTCCCACCAGGAAACACAGTGCAGGCTTTTAAAGAACATTTACAGGGTGATGTCCGTTTGATTGACCGTTATCTTGCTGGCATGCTGCTGCTACAAATATGAGCAATTATTGGGAAAGCAGTCAAATTAAATTTTCATAACTATAAAACTGCATTTTACCTTAGGGGCACAGCTTCCTTCCTATTTCTACAATCTATTTTCTATGCTTTATATTAAATCTAAACAAATGAATGTTTACCAACATTAATATTTTAACATAGCATGCCAGTCTGTGCCCTCTCTCCAACAACTTTTTCATCTGTCTAGGAATGTTCTATAAGAGAGTTAACTTTTTTAGTATAATATGGGTCATTTTGGGTAGGCTATTCTTAATGGACGCTCTCCTATCCACCAAACGTATACCTTCACTGATTCTTGCCTTTAATAATCAAAGTTAACAAATGGTTTACATGAAATTAAATTTAATCTCCTGAGATCATCCTTATCAGGGTATTAAAGGCTGCTTACCTCAACAGGGCCATCCGAGTAAGGATAACACATGTTGTAAGTGGTAGGTAGGATGCTATGTTCCATTTCCACACTGCTGGCTGACATTGCTAGATGATTATAGCACAGTTCATCGTGGAGACCAGATATTGGCTTTTGGCAGTGATTTGAACTGATTTGAGCTGACACCAAAGGTGAACCCTATTTTGCTGTCCCTGCTGTAAATGGTTTTATCTTTGTGCGCTTGATGCCCCGCCTGGCATCTTCCCATATCTCTGTATCTTTTTTTTTTAACGTTTATTTATTTTTGAGATAGAGAAAGACAGAGCATGAACGGGGGAGGGGCAGAGAGAGAGGGAGACACAGAATCGGAAGCAGGCTCCAGGCTCTGAGCCATCAGCCCAGAGCCTGACGCAGGGCTCGAACTCATGGACCACGAGATCATGACCTGGCTGAAGTCGGACACTTAACCGACTGAGCCACCCAGGTGCCCCTCCATATCTCTGTATCTTAAGCCATACTGGGAGACCAAGCCTCACCAGATCTTACTCTTACCTGAATACTTAAACTGCTTCTCCCAATTCTACCTGTCCTTCAGATCT
Organism: Prionailurus bengalensis; assembly: GCF_016509475.1. NCBI lineage: Eukaryota > Metazoa > Chordata > Mammalia > Carnivora > Felidae > Prionailurus > Prionailurus bengalensis. Next base: position 50,515,436 of record NC_057353.1, read on the forward strand.
TGCTCAAATCCTACCTCGCATGAAACATGAGGTTTTCCCAGATTTATCTGGATCACCTTGCCCTTTCTTTGATGGTCATGCCCTTTTGCTAGGGTGATCATATGTTTGGGTTACTTTGTATAACCCCGGAGATGCATGTTGTCTTTTCCTTTTGTCTGGCTAGTGTCACTTTTTCCTCTCAAAAGTGTTTCAGTTCAAACAAGATATCACATGATCTCCTTATTCATAGCCTATAACTTCTATTTAGCTTTTAATAATTTTCCATGTTGGGTGGATCTAATTAATTTGGAAAAAAAACATTCCCCACCAGATGAACTACTAGAGGACTTCTCTCTTATCCTCCCTCTGGAACCAGGCTAGGCATAAAACGCATACTTCCTAAGTCCCTGGTGTCAGAATACTGGTAAATTCTCAGTCCATGGTCAGAAGGCATTTTTCAGATGTGATCGAAGAACTCTAATTGTGAAGGTCTTCCTGGTGCTCTACCCGGATGTATGGGCTTTTTCTTGGTTCCTGATCTGTAGTTGGCCTCCTGCGGAGGCATCACCTAAGGGTGATGTCTTTGGTAGCAACTTCTCTTGTGAAGTTATAGGAGTTTCTGATGGATGGTAAAGTAGCTTGTATTGGTCTAACTCTGACAACCCAGAAACTAATGTCATCCCTGGTCATCTTTTTACTGCAAGCATCTATGCATCACCTTTCCATGTACCCCACTGTTTTCTTACCTTTCAAAAGGGCTCTAGAATACATATGGAGATTCTTTTGGCAAAAATGAAAGTTTAATCAGTGTTAACTCTAATGATTTTGTGTGCTTTAATTTTGTAGAATTTCATAATATTAGAGCAGAAAAAAACCCCAATTGATGTAATTAAAATTTTTTTTTTAACGTTCGTTCATTTTTTGAGAGACAGAGACAGTGTGAGTGGAGGAAGGACAGAGAGAGGGGGAGACACAGAATCCAAAGCAGGCTCCAGGATCTGAGCTGTTCAGCACAGAGCCCGACGTGGGGATCGAACTCACAGACCGTGAGATCATGACCTGAGCCGAAGCTGGACACTTAACTGACTGATTCACCCAGGTGCCCCTCGATTGATGTTATTTAGACAAGCATCTCATTTTTAGAGGTTAAGAGTCTCAAAATTCTGTCTTTGAGTATATATCATCTGTATATAAAATTGGGCAGATGAGAATTAAAGGGTTTCCCAGTTCTTGCTTGATTTCTGAATGCTGAAATTTCTATTTGAGAAAAGGAAACAATCTTTCCAGGAAACGTCCAGGGGAAAGGATAAAGATAGAAGAAAACATCCTAGGAAGAAGTGATAGGTTCTCAGGAGTCTGTCTATAGAGCTGCTGGATGTGATGGGGCATTTATAGCTCAGCTCACTAACTTTATTCATCATCAATAAATATTAATAGTGAGTATGATAAGTTGAAGATTTACTCATTACTGTGACCTTGACCTTGTGGCAATATTACCCTGTTAGGCAGGACTATTATTATCCTCTTCAGCTTCAGCTCTGTTTTTAAAAGGCAACGGAAAGGAGGGAAGAGGAAGAAACACTTACATTCCTTATTATTAGGATGAAATTATGTGAAACGTTGTTTGGAATATAAAATGGCAAAGAGTTAGATAAAGATCATTTAACTACTCACTGTCAGACATAGTGTCCCAATCCATACAATATACTACCTTCAAGTAGTTGAAAAATTAGGGGGGATAAAATATTAATTTGGGGAGCTAAATGATTTTTTTATATTGGAGACTGCCTGTGCAAAAGAGTGATATTAAAAATGTTTGTTTTCTTAATGATCATTTCCTACTTTTCATTCATTCCATCCTATCTTTGTGACGATTTTCTCGATTTTTTCCTATAGCAAAACTTTCACGTCAGAGCTTCGTCCAAAGTGAATGTCACCCTGTTCACCAAGGGAAGGACTTTTTGAAATATCTGCTAATCTTCCTAATCTTAAACATTTATACAGACTGAAATGACTTTAGTGAGAAGAAACAAAAGAAAGAAATGTAAGAAGCGATTCATACTTTCCCAATGGTAAAATTTGGGCAGTTATGGACTGAACATCTGTGTTTCTCAAAGGAATTGGTCCTACAATTTCAGGCAGTGAATGACATTTTTGAATCCTTTCCAATGGCTGCCCACCCTTCTTGGCCACACAGAACTGGGCTAGGCAAATAATCAACAGCATTTTTTATCTCTCTCTGCTGAGCATTACACTAGGTACTTTGGGGAAGGATGCCAGCTGTATATATGCTGCATTGATATGACTGCCTCTATTCTTGCTCCCAACTTATTCTCAAAGGTCTTCTTTCTCAGGAGAACAGCTGGATGAGCTTCCCCTTCCTTCAGCAAAGTGATGCCAAATATTGGTTTCTGAAACTGGCCCCTTGATACATGCCTTTGTTTCCTGAGAGACCCAGGCTTCAACCACCTAGGAAAGACCACAATACACCTCGTTGCTTCATTTATTGAGTTGCCAATTGATGTTCAGGATTTTCCAATATGATTACCTGCAAAAAAAAACACTCTACGTTCTCCTTTTAGCATCATTTTCTTAATTAGACCTTTTGAAAAGATGTATTGAATCCTGATTCAGGAGGTGCATCAAACTTTACAATGAAGATGATTCGTGTTTACTTAAAATGATTCAATGATTCATCTTAAGGTTTGTCACTTTATTTAGTTATTCATTTGTTTATTCATTTAATCGTTATTTACTCAACAAATATGTGAATATTTATTAGTTGGCAAGTTTTGTGCTAATTGCTGTGGTACAAGCAATGAAGACAACGAACAGGTCACCTGACCCAGTGAAACTTAAATATGGGATGGGGGGGCGGGGTCTATGTTACACAGTGACTTTTGGCTTTTAATGACAAGAATATAAGGTTATTTCAATTCATTAAGCATGTACGAGGTGTCTACTTTATGAAATCACACATAGTGCTAGATACAGCATTGAGTGCTCTGAAAGAAACGTGCTATGGTTCTTGTCTTCTAGGCGATCACAGTGTGGTCTCAGATTCAAGCACATTTAAAATGCCTCTTAAAACTAGGTAGATGTTACAGTAATGAATGAAGTGATACGGGAGTTAGGGGAGAGAGAAAGCAAGAGTGAGAAAATGGGGTGGAGATGGGGGAGAAAGAGAGCCAGAGAAAGTGTGTGAATTTGGGAAGGCTTCTTGAAAGAGGAAAGGTTAAGTTGAAATTAAAATAACACAAATTGGTAAAAGAGTGGAAGGGAATGGGGAGAGATGGCAAGTCCTTCCTGACAGGTTCTAACTAACTAACTAACTAACTAATAAACCACCTACACATTCAGGTAAGCAAGTAAGGGTATTATCTAAGAACAGTAAGACAAATTTCTATAGATTGACAATTCAATCTAGAAATGTAGTAAAGTCCATGTTATTAAAAACTTTAAATAACACGTTGAGCAGGTGGGCCATCCTGGCACATACAAAAGAGACTCACTGAGAGCTTTCTAGAAGAGTAGTGACACTTGTGACAAGATAATGTCCGTGGCAATACTTAAGATGTATTGCAAAGGGAAGAGCCTGGAGATCACTTAGGGGAGAGAACTACAATCATTTTGGTGAAAGAGAATGAGGATTCCAAACTAGGGCAGAGGAAGTGAAAACTGAGAGGAGAGGGACTAGAGAAAGGGAATTGAGGCAAAACCAACAGAGCTTTCCGACCAGATGGTGATGGTAGCGGTGGCTCTTTATTGCTCATGAGTAGACGAAGAGGGAACCTCAAGAGTGCATTTTCTAATACCTATATTCCGCACCTGAGTTACAAGTTGGATTTTGCAGGTAGTAAGTTTTCAATGCCTTCTAAGAGAGTTGTTCAGTAAGTGTTAGAGACAGCACCACAATTGGAATGAACTGATGACACGGTAGAAAAGAAGAATTTGAATCAGTGAGTAAAGTCAATTCAATCTGTCAATTATAGAATTAAAAATTGGCTCCCCGCATGAGATTTCTTCAAAAACAGATTTCTTCTTTATTTCTTAGTCAGAGGCAAATGTATGTTTCTTTGATGCAAGGATACATTATAAAAGTATCTTCTTATTTTAATCATAAAAATAATAACTTTATTGAGCACTTGGTATGTGCCCAGGACTGCTGTAGATCAGTTTATTTGCACAATAAGAATGCAGGTCATATGGATCGTGCAGCAATTGGTAATTACAAAATAGCAGCAGTTTCCTTTTCTATTAAAAATTATAAATATAAAAAAGGTGGAATCCTGATATCTAATTTCTGTAAATTTTTTTGTCCATGATTTGTTTCGCTGTCCATGATGCAGAAATCCTAATGCTGATACAGAAAATGAAATAAAATATTCTGCAATTTCTAGTTGACTACTTGGCTCTTCTGAGCCCTTAGCTTCAAGGATTTTTCAAAATATATTTTTCTGCACCACAGCTCAGAGTTGCTAAATCCAGAAATTGAAACATTCTGAGAACCAAATCATTTCAGGGTAAATCAAAGCTCTTGGAACATTGCCCTAGGATTTTGAAGATAGTGTTTAATGGTGAAAAATGTTCAATATTTTTAAGGAAATTCCAATTACGGAAGGCTGCCCCATTCACATTCTCGACGATGCAGGGTGTCTGACACAAGGTGTCTTGGCTTGACCTTCCCTCCTGTGAAGAACCAGGACTCCATGGGTGAAGGTGAAGGTCTGGCCCTGGCAATTCCACCAGCACGTCTACTCTCTGTCATTCTTTGTGAGGAAATCTGAATCTGATGTCTATTTCCAACTCCACCTTAAAACCTGGAAATAGGTACCTTCCTTTCTTCCAGTCTGGCCAGTTTCTTTTCTAACTGCTATTTTAATGCCAACAACTGTGACAGCTCAAACCTTCTCCAATAACTTGTCTGTGTTTTTGTTTGTTTGTGCTCTGCAGGACTTGTGATGGAACCCAGAAGAAGGAAAGAGAGAGAGTGAACATAGCTACACATATCTTAAGACCAGGAGGCATTGTAATGTAGTGGAAAGAGTGTGAGTTATAGAGTCAGAGAGCAATGTGCAGTTACTGATTGTGTAGCTTGGGGCAAGTTATTTAATGCTTCTGTATCTCAGTTTTCTCATCTGTGAATGAGGAAAATAAAATTTACATCATAAGATATTTGGGGGGAATTAAATGAGAGAAGTACATAGAACACATTGTAGATGATAAATACATGGGAATGATGCTCTTATTAGTAGTAACATTACCACTAATAAAAGAGTGGAACAAAATAAAGATGAGGCAGGGGTGATGGGGAGCCATGGGCAAAGAACCATCCACTGCAATGCCTGACAATTCAGAAGATGCTCTTGCATCTTTCTGTGAAGTGATGGAGGAATTTGATCATCTGGAGTTTACAAGGTCTGTGTCTTATAAGCAAGGTTGAATGAAGCCATGCCAACCTGAAAGGTCTTCTTTCTCCTCTTCCCCTCTAAATTCCACTCATTTTTTGAGAGGCTCCCTGAATTATCCTTTCCTAAGATGCTGTCCCCGCTGATCTCTTCTAACAAGGACCTCACTTTCTATTGAATTAAGACAATAAATTACATACCATCTATTATATTCTCTCATTACGTCCTGGAGGTGTGGCTTCCAAATAAGACTGAGATTTCCTTGAGTAAATACTTCTGATAGATCGACCATAGGATCTTGCATGACTGCGCATGCAGAGAAGCCCTAAACCAATACTATAATGAGGGGGTGAGAAGAGTAATAGCCTTAAGTTTCTTATATCACAGAGAACCCATTCAAGGGTAGGGGGCATTTCTTTCCTCAACAGATACTAAATTTTCTCTCAGAGATAGAAAAAAAAATATTTACTTGTTCCTTGTTACTTTTCTACATTGTAGTCTCACTTTCTTACCCATTTACAAAAATTCATGGATTCTTGACTTAGATGGCCTCCTTAAGACTACTTAATTTTCACAACTGGACCCTGAGACACTGTGGCCCAAATACTGCGGTGGTAATAATCAAGTGAGATTTAGTGCCCAAGACTCAGGACTTCCACTCCAGGGTTTTCATGGCTCTTCATCCTTCTCACTGGAATATGACCTTCCAACTGACCATCTACATATACAGTGCCTTGTTATCTTTTCTTATTTTCCCCCATCCAAATAATTCAAGAAATCTATGTTTCCACAGAGATGAAATGTATGTTTAAGCAGGGATTTCTAATTGGGCTTAATTAAAGTTTGTTAGTGTTTTATGGAGAATTTTCCAGTAAAAGTTTGTATTGCTTTGTGAAATTGATTTTATCTTACATTCCTAAATTTGAGAGGGACATACTTACACATATGTGCCTGAGCATGCTTGTTTTCATATATATAAACATACACACACTTCTCAAATCTCTTCTTCTCTCTGACAAGTAATGCTCTTATCATTATTCTCTTTGGCTGTTTGTCCCAATATATTGAAAGGCATGTCAGAAAGCAGTAGGTACAAATATTGTCATTTAGGTCAGCATATATAATGGAAGGGGAAGGGGCAAGTGGTTGGTGGAACCCAGGGGAAAAAAAAAACATGTAAGTGAAAGGGGAAAGAATTAAGCAAATAATTCTCAAAATCTCCATTCTTTTTTTTAAAGTTTTTAATTCCAGTTAATATATATTGTTATATTAGTTTCAGGTGTACAGTATAGTGATTCAACAATTCATACATCACCCAGTGCTCATCACAAGTATACTCCTTAACACCCATCACCTATTTCACCCCTCCCCCACCCACCTCTCCTCTGTTGACCATCAGTTTGTTCTCTACAGTTAAGAGTAGGCTTCTTGGTTTGTCTCTCTGTTTCTTTTGTCCCCCCTTTGCTCATTTGTTTCGTTTCTTAAATTCCACATATCAGTGAAATCATGTGGTATTTGTCTTTCTCTAACTTTATTTCACTTAGCATTATATTTTCTAGCTCCATACATGTCGGTGCAAATGGCAAGATTTCAAGATTTCATTCTTTTATTGTTTATGGCTGGATAATATTTTATACATTTTATACATTTCTATGGCTGGAATATATATATATATATATATATATATATATATATATATATACACATTATATGCCACATCTTCTTTATCCATTCATCTATTGATGGGACACTTGGGCTGCTTCCATAATTTGGCTATTGTAAATAATGCTGCTATAAACATAGGGATGCAGGTATCCCTTCCCTTTGAATTAGTGTTTTTGTATTCTTTGGATAAATACCCAGAAGTGCGATTACTGTATCTTTGGGTAGTTCTATTTGTAACTTTTTGAGGAACCTCCACACTGTTCTCCAGAGTGGCTTCAGCAGTTTGCATTCCCACCCACAGTGTGTGATGATTCCTTTTCTCTCCATTCTCATCAATACCTGTTGTTTATTGTGTTGTTGATTTTAGCCATTCTGACAGGTGTGAGGTGATTTCTCATTGTAATTTTGATTTGCATTTCCCTGATGATAAGTGATGTTGAGCATCTTTTCATGTGTCTGATGGCCATCTGTATGTTTTCTTTGGAGAAATGTCTGTTCATGTCTTCTGCCCATTTGGATTATTAATTTTTTGGGTCTTGAGTTTCATAAGTTCTTTATACATTTTGTCACAATCCCATTGTTAACTTTATTATGCTAATATCATCTCCTCTACCTTTGCTACCTAATATCATCTTATTCCTCCACCTTTCCTTTCTTGTATTAGTTGTCTAGTGATATGTAACAAATTTTCTCCAGACTTAGAACAAAAACATCTATTATCCTACATAGTTTCTGATCATCAGATCTGAGAGAGGCTTAGCCTCATACTTCTGGCTCAAGGTGCCTCAGGAGGTTGCAGTTAAATGGTCAGTGGGTGCTGCAGTTATCCGAAGGCTTGACTGGGGTTGGAGGATCTCCTTTGAAGTTCATTCATGTGGCTGTTGCCTGGGGCTTCAGCCTTTCACCATGTGGGCTCCTCTATAAGGCTGTTCATAACATGGCTTTCCTCAGAGCAAGTGATGAGGGAGGGAGGGAGGGAGAGAGAGAGAGAGAGAGGGAGAGTTCACAAAGAAGATGGAAAAACACAGTGTCATTTTTAATCCAATATCAGAAATGACAAACCAATACTTCTGCTGCATTCTATCGATCACACAGACCAACTCTGGTACAGTGTGGGAGGGGACTACACAAGGATGTGAATACAGTACCAGGAGGCAGGGACCATTGAGGGTCATCTTGAAGGTTGGCTACCACATCTTCTCTCCCCCATAACTTTCTTCCTCCTTATTTTGAAACCTCTTTTTCCAGAATAGATTGTTAGTTGCCAAGTGGTAATGATTTTGCTTCATTGCTATTTGTTATATAGATAGATGATAGATACATAGATAGATAGATAGATAGATATAATGATAGAGATAAATACATAGATATAAGTGTGTAAGATATATATATTTTTTAAATATGTAAATACACATATTCACACATATAGCACCAAATTTTATTGCTTGACAAAATACTTTCATTGGAAAAATGTAAATGATTTATGTCTTCAAAAAGGTGTGACCAATACTAGTTTCATAGTATTGTCGCTTGACAGTAGAGGGTGCTGTTGGTGTGTGCGGACCTAGGTTGAACTCTGAAGGTAGAGATATGATGGGGCTGGTCAAGTTCTCATTTTGAAAAATAGCCAGATGATTTTTTTATCTGAGTGGTTTCTAAAAGTCTGTATTTTACTACTTAAAAATGTAAAATAAAGGCAACATCGGGCTTTCTAGAAATGCTTCTGCCAATTCCAATGTTTTTTGCAGTTGTTCTTAGTACATGTTTGTTTGTTTGTTTGGGGTTTGTTTTGTTTTGTTTTGTTTTGTTTTGTGTGGGGTTTTTTTTTTTTTGGCCCTAATAATAGCAGAGAGAGCAGAATGAGATACCCGAAAGTTACGTTGGCATGGACTGTATGATGATCATGAGGAAGAATATTGTCTCTTACTCCATTAAGACTGGGAGTTTTAAGTTCTTTTTTTCATGTTGGTGTATTGCAGGAGTATTGACTACAAATACTGAGTTGATAAAGGATGGGGTATTTTCTCTTCCATTAGAATAGGGTGAGTGCTTTGTGTGGGCGCTTGAGGGAAAGGTTTTTTTCCATCCTTGACTCTTGACTTTCTTTACGAAAGTATTCTCATCAGTGGTACAGGTCTTTTTGGTGTTACCTAAGTGTTTTTACAGACATAGCTATTCAAATAAATTCCTAGTATTTGTAACGATATCCTAATGAACCTATTGTGCATCTGGCTTGATAATTTCTAGGAAAAAAAAAGACTTGTCTTCATCTCTTAAGTCTGAAATATATTATTCTTTATCGCATTTCATAAAATCCCATTTGGTCACCACTCCTTCTATTGCAAAGTAATACAAACAGCATTAGTTTTTAGAGTTTAAAAAGAAAAAAACATTTCAAATAACACTCTACTACTTCCCTGCCGGGCAGAGTCTTGTGCCTCAGTTTGTCCCTCTAAGAAATGAAAAGTAATAATACAAGAGTTATTATGTACTATGTTTAGAGCTCTGCCTACATACTTTCTTTTAATTTTTATAGTAAGCTTTTACCATGTATGCAAATACTTTCTCTATTTTTAAAAATAAGGAAATGAGACACAAAAAATTTAAATAACCTGTTCAAGGTTATCCCACTGATAAGTGGCAGAGTTTAGACGCAAACCCAAATACACGCAACATTAAAGTCATCCCTTTAACCGCTCTGCTTATTACTCATCCATAATAATACCAACATGACTAGTTTAAGAATTGCCCATGAAAATGAACATCTATTAACCAGCAGAGAGTCTTGTACTGCTAACACTCTGAATAAATGTTAGTTCCCTTCACTTCTCTTATTTGGAGCAATTTAGCTAACAGACGAAAGGAAGGACCTCTGTTGAGAATGATGACCTCTAGTAAAAGAGGCTCTGTCTTAGTTTTGCATAATGATACCCTGATTGTTTTTCTTGGGAAACAAATCATAAATGTCCACAAAATTGACAAAGGAACAAACCGGGTACCTCTGGAATCTTCCTGAAGCTTGAAAATCTGTATAAAAGTGCACATTAAAGAGAGTTCTTCCTCTCGTAAGTACTACCTATTATAATCATAACCTTTGGAAGAAAATTTAAATGTAAAAAGGTGAAAATTAAAAGGACTATAAATAACAACAAATGACTACCTTGTAAATACAAAGCCACATTCACTCCCAGGGCTGTTATGTCTACAAACTATTTGAACAACAGTTAATAAGCACATTCCCAATGAAAGAAAAAAACTAACTGATGTTTCATCCGAGTGCACCCTTTGTTGAGCATGTTCGGAAATGTCGAGCTGGGAGATAGGGATTTCTGTGCTTTTTGCATTAAGATGTGTGCCTGTGCCCACCAAAGAAAATGAAGGGTTTTTCAGGTTCCCCAAATATTCCTTTGCTAATATTCATCTTGTAAGAAATAATAATGTGCTCTGCTTGGATTAGCTGAAAAATCGTGTACCTTTCTTGATGGTTTTCCTTTTTACTGTGTTCTCATGCTGAGATAACCTGCTAGTGGTTCCCAGGCTGGTATTACCTTGATGCATATGTTGTTTATGAGCCTTGTCTTTTTGGTATCAATGGGCTGGCCTAGGGACAGCAGAGTCTAACTCTCTAAGGGGAGACCAGAGAGTTGCTGGCTCACCTGAATCACATCCTGTCCTCTACATTCTTAACTACAAACCTGGGACACTATAAGGCTCATTTTTAAACCTGGTTTTTAGAAAATGGACCCCATATTCTTTGGGCCACAAAGAAGTCAACCCCAAATACTAAGTTCTACTTCTTTTTTCAATCTCAAATTCCAATTATTCCTTGAACGTTTCCCTCTTTTTCTTTTCCTTTATTGTATCTTAGGGCAAATATCATTATTCCAGATCATATTATTTTATATGAAAGTAAATTTATGTTTTTGAATGGTCTGGCACATGAACAAGTTATTGAAATGACTAAAGCTAGCATAAAAAGGATAGAGTCAATTTTTGTAATTGGTTTTTGGCTTAACTGGTTTCAAGTTCAAGTTCCAATCAAACTGTGTTTGATTATGGATAAGGTATCTGGCTTTTCTGTGTCTTATTCTTGATCTATAGAATGGGGGAAGAGAGTGGCTATTTGATGAAATTGTTTTGAAAATTCATGACACGGTCTGTAAAATGCTTAGCATGGAGCCTACAAGAGTTATATTTTATGGCATATACCTTTCGACTATTTGGATTCATAAGGACAAGGAAAATCATCTGTATTACAATTATAAATTCATTGGGCAAAAGCAACCTATTTCCTCTAGCCTACCAAGCTGGGTGTGGGAAGGAACATCAATTTCTTATAATAACATAAGAGTCCTTGAACATTGGTACCTTAGTTCAGGTCTTAGTATGGAACCAAGGTAATAGGTTTTTAAAAGACATACACTATCTAAATAAATTCTTCTAGTCACCTATCTTTACTTTACAGATGAGGAAACCAAAGCTCATAGACAGTGGGGGACTTGCCCATGATCAAATAGCTAACAGCAGAATAAGAATTTAAAATCAGTGCCTGACTTAGCCACCAAGATGCCTTGCCAGCCCACTAAAAAAGCTAAAAACCAGTCTAGGATTGTACTACTGGACTGCTTGAAATACAGAACTGTAGTCTTTATTTCTAGTAAATATTAAGGAAATATTTCAAGGCATATAAACTGTTTTTAGGAAGTTTTAACCAGTTCACATGTCCCAAGGAAGAGCTTTTGGAAACCTTTGGGCCCATGGAGCTTTGTATGTCTTTATTTTGACCATTGCTTTAGTAAGAATATGGCTGAATTTCTTCTTTAAGCTTTTTTCTTATATTTTTACGTTCGTGTTAATTACACCATGTACCAAGGAGTTTCACATATGTTTACAAAACAAACCCTTACTATACTTTTGTAATTACAAAGTCTGCCACTAAATTACTGTTTCATATGTTTGTGTTTCAATTATTAACTGTGGCGGCATATAACTAAAGCTGAAAACATGTCATTTCTATGATAATAAGTGAACGCAATTAGCAGCATATCTATTCCACACACAAAATATATTCATTTGCATTCTGTCTCCTTGTATTATTTAACTGTATTTAGGCCAAGTCATGTCATTTCTCTGTTACCTTTTTTTTTTAATCTAGAATAACTCTGTCTTATTTTATAAGTGCTTTTATGATGTCTAAATAAACAGAATTGGGTGAAGTGATGATCTACAGACATATACCTCACTCAATCAGTTGGTTGTTTTTTGACTTTTCTAAAGCTCCCAGTTCCTCAGACTCGTGGTGACTATTTCTAAACTTATGAGATATAGGCACAGTATAGCTTTGCAAATAAATTATTTTATAAATCTCTTTTCCTGAGTGATGAATCAAATCTCTTTATTACTTGCCAGCAATTGGCAAGTGGGAAAGTAGCTATGTTTGTCTCTGCTACATACACATTATATTAGCCAGAACTTTTGGGGAGATAAGCAACAGAAACTCAACTCAAATAGTATATAAGCAGCAGTATGAGTTATTATAGGGGATTTGGGATTTCACCTAAGACCCAAACATAAAATGCAACTGAACCTATGGAATCAACTGAGGCTGGCGCTCAAAACGCACCTAATTTGGGTTTTCTTTCTGTTTTTGAGGGTCTCCTCATTCTCATCTCTCCAGACTCTGCCTTCTTCTACTTTGATCAGCCAGTCAGCTGTGGCCATGGGGTGGCATCACCTTGTTCCCACATGGCAGCTTCTTCTGTAATCTTGTGGACTCATGGCACATTTGTGATCATGAAGAGAAATGCCTAAGAAGAAGAATTGTGGGCAGGCATTCCAACCCACCACTCACACACATGCACAAACAAGCATACACAAATTAATGGTATATTTGAAAGACTGAAAAGTATTTCCAGTAACATTGCTTAATGTTGGTCATGTTGTCAGATGACATGGAAGTCAAACATACTGTAGTGAAAGGAGAAAGCACAATGGTTCGTTCACTAAATGCAGTGAAATAGTAACAATAGCTGCTATTATTGAGATATTACTTTTGAGCAAGGCACTGTGCTAGAAGCCTCAAAATCATAATCAAATTTAATTTTCACCACAATGCTATAAAGTGGAAAATATTACTATTTCCATATAATATTATGATGATGCTGAGCTCTAATACCAACATTATTATTACATGATGACACAGAGGTTTACAGAGGGCAAAAGCCATCTCAAAATTGCTTAGCCGTGAAGTGACAGAGTTTGGATTCACTCTGTGGGCTCTGAGGCTGCAAAGCCCATGCTTTTAACCATGAAGCAGTTTATAATTGCATTTGATTTCCATGTTGTGTCCTCTGCTCAGAATCTCAAGGTCAAGTCCTAAAAACTTGAGAATTTCATTTTGTCATTTTGATGGATTGAGATAAAGTGCGAGGTTATAAAAGTCTGCTAATCACAAGGGAATTGTAATTATAGTAGAAATTATCTCAACTGATTCTTGAACATTTGTATATTAGTCTAGGTCCTTATTGGTTTTTATCTGCCAAACCAGTTCTCCTTTCTGATGTCCACCTCTTCTTGTTCCTGAGGATAGAATTTTGTTTTAAATGTTTATTTATTTTTGAGAGAGAGAGAGAAACAGAGTGTGAATGGAGGAGGGGTAGAGAGAAAGGGAGACACAAAATCGGAAGCAGGCTCCAGGCTCCGAGCTGTCAGCACAGAGCCCGACACGGGGCTCAAACTCACGAACCGTGAGATCACGACCTGAGCCAAAGTCGGACACTTAACCGACTGAGCCACCTAGGCGCCCGATGGAGGGTAGAATTTTACCTTTGTTATCCTGCTTTTTTTCTTTAAATTTTTGAGGGCAAACAAGCACAAGCAAAACAACAGCAAATAAAACCCTCCAAATTAAACCAAACCCAAGTCATATAGGCATAAAAAATACTGTTAAGACCTGTGTACATGCCGCCCAAAGTGAATAAACATTGGCGTTTAGTGCTATTTGATTCAGATCATCTTTAAGAACTAAAACATTAGAGACGATGCTGATGTCCTTTATAAACCCCCCACCCCCCAACTTAAGGCCCCCCTCCCTTCCCCTCACTGGAGGATGGTATATATTCAGTCCAGGATTTACCTTTTACCACAAATATATTCCATTGAGCTGTTTGTGCATGTATTTTTAAATTTACATAATTTGTATCCTACCATATGTAATGTTGTGTTGTTTGCTTTTATTCACTCAATATTATAGGTTTCAAATCTCTGTTGATCACTGTCCATTATTTTACCTTTGGATAATATTTTAGCACACAAGTATGACCCAATTTAATTATTAGTTAACTTATGAATGAACAATTGTTTCCAAGTGTTTGCTATTTAAAACAATGTCACAATCATAGCCTTACACATTTTATACAAATATTTGAGAGTTTCATATATATATTGTCCAGTGGGGTAAAATGTCTTTCATTAGTGAGTAATCATATATACTGTGAATAAAGGTAATGTTGCTGAAAAAAGGAACACGAACATAGTGAGGAAGAAATTTATTCAAATATTTTGGAGGAAAATCCTTCCCAGCAGACGGGACAGCAAATACAAAGGCCCTGAGGCAGAAAAATCTGTGTACTACTACTATTTTATCTAGAAACCTTGATGAACTTTCTTGTTTATTTTAAAGATTTAGCTAGAGTTTCGACTGCATTTCTACACAGGTAATTAGGACATTTACAAATGATGAAAGATTATCACTTCCTTATCAATCTGTATGTCATTTATTTCTTTTTCCTATTTTAAGGATTGAATAAAAGCTCCAGCACAATATTAAGGAAAGTAAAAGAAGTCAATCTAGTTTATTTAATTTTTATAAAAATATAGCTAAATATTTAAAATATCTGTAGTGAAAACACTTCATGAGGTTAAGGATGTTCTTTTTTTTCCTTATCCTTTCACTGTCAAAAGAGTTTTGTTTTTTTAATGGTAATAAGTGGTAAATTTTTCTGCAGAACTTCTAATGAAAACAGCAGTCATTTGTGACACTCTTTCTCAGATCTGATTCCTCTCCCAAGATATTCACCAATTGTAACTTCCTTCACTCTTCCTTTAGAATTCCCTCCATATTTCTGAACAACATTCTAACATGGCCATTTCGTGAATTTTTGTGGGTTTTTGGTTTTTGTTTTTTTTTTGGTTTTAGATATTACTTTAGACTTCCCACCAATGGAGTCCAGGACTTTACTCCATTTATACTTTCTCTACCCCTTTCTTCTCATGATATTTATATCAAATCTTTAGTTAACACACTATTCTATGTTATTTTATGTAAATGTGTATATCTAACAACTAAGTCATGTAGAATGCTATGTGTGCATTTCTGTTTCTTTCCCCCCTTGTTTGTGTGGAGCACATCCTTCAGTAATTCTCCCCCAAAGGATGCCTGTGGCTGGCTGCATATTTTAGATCTTTAGCATCTGTAAAAGTTTTGTATTTCTTTCCTCATACTTGATTGGGAATCTGGATGGAATGAGAATTCTAGAATAGAAATGCATTTCCTCAGAACCGGGAAGGTGTGTTTGCACGGTCTTCTGGTTGCCAGTGCTGCTGGGAAAATGCCTGATGTCACTTTAGTCAATACTTTCTGTATGATTTTTTTTTCTCCCTAGGAACGATTTTAGAGGGTTATACATTTTCTTTACGTTTAGTGCCTTGAAATTTTATGAGAATGTGGCTCAAAGTCTTTAGTTCTAGGAAATCTTTTTCTCTGCTTTTTGATAATTTTCTCCCTCTTGTTCCTCTGTTCTCTCTTTCTGAACTTTCATTATTCAGACACTCTTAAAAATCTTTTCTTTG
Source organism: Prionailurus bengalensis (assembly GCF_016509475.1). Lineage (NCBI taxonomy): Eukaryota > Metazoa > Chordata > Mammalia > Carnivora > Felidae > Prionailurus > Prionailurus bengalensis. The sequence continues at coordinate 50,531,338 of NC_057353.1, forward strand.
TTATTTTTTTATCTCTATGGGTTTTCATTTTACTTCCTAAGATTTTGCAACTTTACCTTCCAACTCTTCTATTAACCTTTTCATTTCTGATATCACTTCTTTTTTAATTTCAAAGATCTCGTTCAGAATTTCTGAGTTTTTTTTAAGACTTCCTATTCTTGTTTCAGGAATGTACTGTTTTCCATTTTCTTTGTGACTATTAAGTTATTTCTCTTGAACTTTTCTTCTGCTTCTTTTGCCTCTGTTTCCTCCACTTTTCTTTCTTTCTTTTTTTTTTTTAGTCCATATACATTTTTTTTTCTCTTTTTCAAATGTGTGGTGACCCACCAATGTCTGTTTGTGTTGTTTTTTTTTAAATTTTTTTAATGTTTATTTATTTTTGAGACAGAGAGAGACACAGCATGAGCAGGGAAGGGGCAGAGAGAGAGGGAGACACAGAATGTGAAGCAGGCTCCAGGCTCCGAGCCGTCAGCACAGAGCGGACGCGGGGCTCGAACTCACAGAGGGTGAGATCATGACCTGAGCTGAAGTCGGACGCTTAACCGACTGAGCCACCCAGGCGCCCCTGTCTGTTTGTGTTTAAAAGTGAAACACACGGGCGCCTAGGTGGCGCAGTCGGTTAAGCGTCCGACTTCAGCCAGGTCACGATCTCACGATCCGTGAGTTCGAGCCCCGCGTCAGGCTCTGGGCTGATGGCTCGGAGCCTGGAGCCTGTTTCCAATTCTGTGTCTCCCTCTCTCTCTGCCCCTCCCCCGTTCATGCTCTGTCTCTCTCTGTACCAAAAATAAATTAAAAAAAAAAAAACGTTGAAAAAAAAGTGAAACACAAAGGAGCTCAGCAGTCATGAGAATATTGGGCAGTGAACGCCTTAGGAAGTCATGAGGTGGTTATTGTAGGTCTTTTCACTTCGGTAGATTGGTTTCCTCAGAGAGAAATCTATAATGCCCTCCTTGAGGAAGGCAAGCATGGCTGCTGGGCCAGGGCCAAAAGGCTTAAAGTTTAGTGTTCTCACATGTCAGGATGGAAACATTCACTTAGTCCTTTGTGCTCATGACAGCTCCCTTGCTCTAATTTTTGTGCCCAAGCTCCCTCTGGTTTAAGAGAGTACATCTTCGGCCATCTGCCTGAAACTGGGTGGGTAGGGAGGCTGTTCTGTGTGATAATGAGGGTAGTTAGGACTCCAATTGCTTCAAATGCAAAATTCCAACCGATCTGCCCATTGGTCCCACCTCCATATTCTTGAAACACAGTGTGCCTCTAAGTCCCGAATTGGCTTGTTTCTTGGCTCCCCACCAATTCACTTCTCCACAAACAGACGTAGTTCCTAAGACAGACTGAATCTGTTTCCCAGCTTCAAACATTTTGCTGTCATCTTTCAGCACGTGTCCCATTCCTTTGTCTCATGGACTTCACCCTTCTGATACCTTCATCATCATGTTTAAGAGGGTTTCGTGAAGGACCTAAATGCACAAAAGCAAGGGTAGCTTTTAAATGTCAGGCAGTACTGGGGCGCCTGGGTGGCTCAGGCGGTTAAGTATCCGACTTCAGCTCAGGTCATGATCTCATGGTCCGTGAGTTCGAGCCCCACATCAGGCTCTGTGCTGAGAACTCAGAGCCTGGAGCCTGTTTCAGATTCTGTGTCTCCCTCTCTCTTCCCCTTTCCCGCTCATGCCCTGTCTCTCAAAAATGGATAAATGTTAAAAAAAATTAAAATAAATAAGTAAATAGATGTCAGGCAGTACTGAAAGGGCAGAGTTGCTCAATTAAATGAATTCCTACTAGTCAAATGGTGAAAGATTTGAATGTAAAATAATACTAAGTATAATTATTAATATTGTTATGGTTAAATGGAACAAATTGAGTTTCCACAGGAAAAGTCATGGATCCTTAATGGTACTCATAGAATAGAGAACATAAAGTGGAAAAAAATTAGATAATTGTAATTCAAATAAAGGTAAATATAACAGCCTATGTTTTATTTTCACTGATCTTAATAATTAGAACAGGGTTTACATATAGGTATGCTGTTTTTTAAAGGATGGATTTGTAATTGTCTATATTTGGATGAGCAAAAATTAAAAAGTAAATACATGAGACTTTGAATAAGCCAAGAAGTTCTAGAACAAGTGGGGGAAAAAGGTGAATAAAAATGGTGGACTATAAATGTGTGCTTTAGAAAGGTTTCTACAAAAATATAGAATTCAGATTATAAATCAGAGTGAAAATTATGCAGAGAGATTGATACTCACATTTGGAATGGAAAGAAGTGACTGATTTCTTGACCATAGTTTTCCTATATGCTCTTCTAGTGTCAGTCCTGATTAGAAGCTTATGGATTCAAGACTTTATTTGCTAAAATGATAGAAAACATTATGCTTAGTAGTTAACCTTATAGTAAGTCAAATATTTAGATTCTTTAATTATAAGCTTCCAAATGATAAAAGAAAATAGGCATTTTACTAAGTAGCATAATAAAAAAGAACATAACAACTTTTCCCATATGTACCATGTGTGTTCCATGACCATGAAAAAATATCGAAATTTATATAATATGAATTTTAAAGTGATCAGGTAGAAAAATTAAAAGCAACAGGAGGAACTGAGTATGTGATTATATCATCCTTTTCCTTTTTGTTTTTATGCCTCATTTTTATTTTGAGGTAAGCTGGTCTTAACTGAGAAATTCTCATTTTGTTGTTGCTGGTATTTTCTTTTGCCTGAGGAAATGGATGATAAGGAGAACAGGGAAGTCATGTCCCTGAGGGTACAATTTCTGTGGTATTTTGTAGCATGATAATTTGGGAAATCTGCAGGTTTAGTTTACTGTTTTACACTATGTGTCTAAAAGTCATGAAATTGGGTGTTCCGTTGAAGTTTGACATTTTGGATGTTCCTGTGGTTTTGTAACTTCCCGTAATAAATGCAGGATTGCAAATATCATGAATTTATCTAGTCCAAGTATACTGATGTCTGAGTTTTCCTTGCAACGGTTCCTACAAGTAGCTAACCCTCAAGCTTTGTCTGAATGCTAATAATGGTGTTGCCAATTCTCTTTGGTTTCCTGTCTTCCCATATTCAAAACATATTCAAAACAAACCTAATGTGTTCTGTGTTCTCTGCCTAGAAATGCTTTTGTCCCACCTTTACAAGACACAATCATACCAATATTTTGAAACTAAAGTCAAATTTTACTTCTTCTATGAGTGTTCCACAAGTGTTCCTTTGTTAGTATAAATAGTTTTAGAAATTCTTTCTCTGGGAAAAAAATAATTGCTCTTTTCCTGATAACATAGGGAATTGTCTTAAGCATCAGAATAAAAGTTAACATTAACATATTAGGCATGGTTACTTGTCTAATATGTACTTCTCTGCCATTAACCAACATTTTAAGCTACTTAAGATGCCATATCATAGTCATCCTGTACCTCTCAGCAGAATATCTTGAATAAACAGCAATTGTGAAAAAAAAATTTGAAATTAAGTTTGAAAAAATTTCCAAGTTTATGGCCATTTTTATAGTGATGAGCCTCTCAAAGAAAAATAGTATAAAACAAAAGACAAAACAAGGAAGATTCCATGTTCTTGCTACAAGGAGGCCTACAGAATTTTAAAATTTAAATGTAATTATTCATTCCCTCCTAAGGGGAAGACCAGGCTACCACTAGCTGCAATAAACACCTATTCCTGAACAACTCCAAACCAACAGCTTGATCCAATGTAAGAACACACTCAAGGGAGTAATGGGACTTGCAGGTCTTCTAAATAGACTGTGATGAGCTGATGGAGGGCTTTGGGAATCTTTCCAAAGTTAGGGCTGTACTTAACGCTGGTTATTGGACCCATCCAAGCCAGTAGGCAGACCTATGTTGAGCCACCACCTTGTTAAGGAAGAGATTTATTCCTGTTGATTAGTAGTTGCCTTTTCCTAAAACTGTTTTGCTGTTAAGGACGTAATTAAACCATTGTTGCTAGAGGTGACATGGGTTTTGTTGTAGTTAAGAGCTTGGGCCTTGCGGCTAAAGAGACTTTATTTCAGATCTTTGATCTGCAGGAATAACAGAGGAAACTTAGACAAGTTAAAGAGCTTATCTCCTCCCTTTCCCTTTTCTTATCTGAAAAAAAAGGAAGTGAAAATATTTACTTCTTACTTATGTTTTCTAAATTATATAGCATATTTAAAGTGTTTGCTAAATGCCTAGTACCTGGTAAAGGCTCAAAACAATCATCGTCATCATCACCATCATCATCGTCATCAGGATTAATCGACTCAGTGATTTATTAGGTGCATATAAAACAATAAACATAATTACAATTTACTATTAATACATGTCAGATGAAAACTAAATAAATACTTGGGATGCACAGGGACCAGGAGCAAATTTCTCCTTGCCATTTTTTTTTTCTCCCTCCATTTATCAGTCAAGAACATTGGATAGAGTGAGAAAATAACAAAGCTTTAAAAAATAGCTTTATGAATTCCTCCTTGTGCACATGTCCATCTTTATATGCTGTTTCCTTCAGATTGCAAGGACCTTTAGGCCAGGGACTGATTTTAACCTAGTGTTTAATATGGACATTAATTTATTCAGTTCTTAAAACTTCACTCTTGAATAAGCTGCCTTGGAGCTAAGGAGATCAGGCATCCCGTTTTTTTGAGGGATTATTTTATTTTTTAGTACATTTGATGGTGGCCTGTGAAATCCTAAGAGTATGGCAATTTCTCCCCCAACTTATTTTTTTCATATTGCAAATATGCTTACTCTAGTGTGGTGGGATTGGCATTCCTGGGTTCAGGCAGCAGCTCTACAGTCAATACTTTTGCAGCAATATGTAAGCACAACTCGGTTCAGACACTCTGAATTTACAAGTTCTGGAATTAGTGAATGAATGAGAATTAAGCATTTGCTTTGGACCAGGCCTAGAGCTAGACATTTGCAAATATATTATTTCAGTTAATCTTCAAACAGCCCCGAAGATGCATATTTTAATCCCCATTTTACAGATGAGGAAACAGGCTCAGAGAGGTTAAGTGACTTACCTAAGGATAGTCTAGGTGGAGGGGCAACATGTGGAAAGGCAAATTTGGGACTGTTGGAACATGGGGTGTTGGGATGAACGCAAACTACAGGTGATTCAGCAAAATAGGATCCAGGCAAGGACAGTAGTCAGGTCCCATACTAAAGGATTTGACCTTTATCCTGGAGATCAGTGGTTCTCAAATTTAAGATTCATGGATATCATCTGGCATGGCTGTTTCTTTTCTTTTTTTTTAAAGTGTATTTGCGTAAGAGAGACCGCGCGCATGCCCGTGTGAGCAGGGGGAGGTGCAGAAAGAGAGTAGAGAATCCGAAGCAGGCTCCGAGCTGCCAGCACCTGAGTGGAAATCAGGAGTCAGACGCTTAACCGACTGAGTCACCCAGGCGCCCCTGGCATAGCTGTTTAAAAACTAAAAAATGTAACCCTCATCCCCAACCCTGAAGTGAGGGCTGGACTCTATATTTTCTTTTTTTTTTTTAAGTTTATGTATTTATTTATTTTGAGAGAGACAGCAGAGGGAGGGGCAGAGAGAGAGAGAGAGAGAGAGAGAGAGAGAGAAAATCCCAAGCAGGCTCCGTACTGTCAGTGCAGAGCCGGACGTGGGGCTTGAACTCAAGAGACTGTGAGATCATGACCTGAAGCGAAACCAAGAGGCCGACGCTTAACTGTCTGAGACATCCAGGCGCCCCTGGAATCTGTATCTTCATAAACAGTCCAGGTTATTCTGTTGGTCTGCAGCCCGTACTTCGAGAACACTGCTGTAGGCAATGGAAGCCGTCGAAAAGATTATTTGCAGGTGAGTTTCATTATCCTTGGAGAACGAGGAGGATGGGTCACAGGGATATTAAATTAGAGACAATCAATGAACTGTTTAGAAGCCTGGTTCTCAAGCTTGTCTGCATGTAGGAATCACCTGAGAAGCTTTGAAACTACTTCTGCTTGGATCGTACCTGTAGATATTGTAGCTAATCAGTCTATGATGTGCCCTGGGCATTACAATCTTTTTAAAGTTCCCAAGGTAACTTTTATATACAGCAGCTTTTGAAAACCGCTCTTTTAGGAGTCTATTACAAGTCCATTTGAGAAACAGTGAAGCCCTGAATTAATGCAGGATGGGCATCATTAGCATTGCTGGGTAGATTTGAAAGAAGGAGTTCTTCCTAGAATTCATGGTAGCCTTGATACAGGGCCTGATTTTAGTACCTGTTTTCCCCTACTGTTGAGTACCTATATGGTGTATAACCCAACCTGGCAACCCTGGAGATATTCGGGAGATTGCAGGGATGTGGATAAAGCTAAAGAGGAGGAGAGAGAGGCGTGATTTCAGTCTTACCCCCAATGTCTACTTTCAGTCCCCACTCTGGTCCTCTTGTCTGGTCGTGCCCTAGGAAGAGAGCTGAGTAGTCTGACAAATATAGTTGAATTGCAGTGCCCACCTGGGATGTTGTGGTCAGAATTATTTTGAAGGCCAGAAGCCAGTGGAAGAAATGACCCTAGTCAAGTGAAACGTTCTGCCAGGGAATCTGAAAGGAGTTATAAGGGCCCCTGAATCAGGCATATGCTATCCCATTGTTAATTACAAAACATTCTCAGCCTACATTTTATTTATATGCAATTGAACAAAGCTGAATTCTAAAAGAGGAGAAGAAAGTCCCTACCTGACCTACCACACGTTGTTCAGAGGCAGATTTCTAGTACATAATGTTGTTTCACTGTTGTTTTAAATTTTTCTTTCTCTTGCTATTTCACAAATCCCTCACTTTGCAGGAATTTAGGTGGGGATATTCTGAATGGCTTCCTTTGCATGTTCTTTGTGGGGCTTATATCCTGTTGTAATAGGAGAGGTTACACTGTCTTTCATTCTTAAGCCTATATCCTTTTCACTCTTTTTTTTTTTTTTAATGTTTATTTACTTTTGAGAGAGACAGAGCCAGAGCAGGGAAGGGGCAGAGAGAGAGGGAGACACAGAATCTGAAGCAGGCTCCAGGCTCTGAGCTGTCAGCACAGAGCCTGAATGGGGCTCGAACCCACAAATGGTGAGATCACAACCTGAACTGAAGTTGGACACTTAATGGACTGAGCCACCCAGGTGTCCCATTCTTTTCACTCTTAAGAAGGAAAATAGTGTCTCCTGATCTGAGTGAAGCCTAAAGGATTCTTCCTCCTCCTTATTCTTCTTTATGTTTAATACTGTGTTTTCTCCTAAGTAGCTTTCTGGAATTTTCTACCCCCAGGATGACCTAAGCTTAGCAGCTGACTTGTACTATATATGCTTTTTGGGTTAAATGTCATGCCCTGCAAAAACTACAGAGCAAAGAAACAGCAGTAATCACAAAAGCTTTTGTGTAGCAATGAAAGTCTTGAAAACAGAGAGGAGAAATTAGAAAAGAAAATGTTGGTCTTAATATTATCTTACATTGGATATTAACATTTTCATCGTATGGATGGAAATTGAGGCTCAGAAAAGAGAAAAGGAATGGAATTAACGTATCATGATTGGCAGGTCTGGTATTCTTGTAAGTATTTAATATATTTATTTTATTTATTCACAAAAGAATTAGGTATTCTCATTCTTATTTTATGGATGAAAACACTGAACATTAGAAAGGTGAACTACTTGTCCAAGGTCAAACAGCCAGAACTGGTGGAAATGGCATTCAAATTGCTGTGACTGACCCCAAAGCTCTTGTTCTTTTCATATCTCTTAAAGCTTACAAAAATAAATGAGAGGTCAGTGGCCTTGTGACCTGTAGTCCAGGGCTTTTACTTTGTTGCCATCGTAAGTTGCTTGTGTTATCTTTCAGGTATCAGAGTAGACTAAGCCGAATCTAGGCAGATCACATTTGACCCCAAGGTTAAGAAAGTGTTTTTGCCTCCATAACGTTAGAGCATATTCTTACCACAAGCGGAGGGCTCTGGAAGTTCCTGGAGTATGCTAAATAGATTAAGCTCAGATTTGCAGTAATAGCAAACATGCAGGAAGCACTATTATGTATCCAGCACAGTTCAAAAGTGCTTTACACGTATTAATTCATTCAATTCCCCCTTACAACCCCTTGGGAACATGTTCTCTATCAGCAGTCCCATCTTACAGAGCAAGAGCTGGGATACAAAGAGGTTGAAGGACTTGCCTGAGATCCCATTGCCGGAGCCCAAGTCCATGTTCCTGACTGCTTGGCCATGATGCCTCAATGTGTGGCTTGCACCATCCCTTCTCCCTCCATCCTAACAAGTGCTGCCCAGCAGACTGACCTTCAGATTATAGCTGCTCACTGCTCATTCTGTTTTCTGACTGTGCTTATCTTACATAAAATCCCTCTCCGGGATTTCTAAAATAATGCTTTTCTTTCTCTTTGAAAGAACAGCCCTGTGGTACAGATCTTGGGGTCAGGCTGGCTGGAGGCTTCCATTTTCCATCAGTGCTTGAATCCCACGTCAGCCTGCGTCTGCTTTAGACTTACCTATTTGCTTTCCATGCTTTGGATTTGGATTTTCTATGACCATAGAATCTAGAATAGTTTTCCTTACATTATTTTACATTACTGAGAATGCCTTTAATGGTAGATATTTTAATGTTCTGTTTTAAAGACGTGAGGAGCCTTTCAGTTAATCCACTTGCAGTTAGATTTATTTGCTATCTGATCCTCACAAGATCAAGACTTTTTTATATTGACAATGGAAAGCATATTAATGTTTCTGGCAATATAGGTACTATATAAACTCAAGGGGTTATGAAGATTATTTTCTGAAATTGAAATTGATTATTCCCTATGAAGGTTGATTACAGCTATTGAGATCATGAAAATAAAATGTCAACTGTTTCATTATTTTAAAGAATAGAATTGCTTTCCTTTTCATGGATAATATAGCAGCTCCATGCTATAACTTCACAAATGTAGTTGAGTTTTTTTTTTTCCTAAATAGTCATTTTCAGAGGGATGATCTATGGCTTGTCAACTTACAGTAAAGCTGATGTAAAAAGTTTGTGATGGCAACCCTAAATGTTTTATCACCTGTCAGAAATTTCAATGATAATAAAAAGTAACATCCTTTAAATTAATTAGACATGATTAGGACTTCAAGCCCAGAGGCCACTTCATTATGCAAAAATTATAACAGTTAGCTATTTAAATTACCATTAAATTGATTCTTATGTTAATTGATATCTCACTTATAACCCTAGATTTTAATTTATATAAGATCTTTGGAAATAATAATAAGATGAAATAAAATATTATTTTGGAGAAATTCTTATGTGAAAAAATGTACTGAAAAATTGATTGTTATATTTGACTCTCAGTAGAATTGCTATATTAGGATAAAGCTAACTTCTCAGGAAATAGTGTGGCGTAGATTCATCTCTTATGCTTCGTGCAGCCCCCACAAACACCAAGAAAAGTTGCATTTGTGATTCGGGAGGGTAATTTTTTTTTCTTCAGGGAATACTATCTTTTCCTGTCTGAGTACAGGATGTACTCTGATGTATTTGGGGGAAGGGGAGTACTGTGACCGTACGCACAATCAACTTTTGAAGACGGGAAGTGATCTATATTAAAGAGGAGAATTGGCACCTCAAAGTAGGATAAACTTGAGTATCACCTCACGGGGTCTTAGTAAACAGGTGCTGGTGAAGAGCATTTCTGAAGTTAAAATGCCAGTTGCAGGAGACATGGAATTAATTGGTGTTTATGGGCAAATTGGGGTGAACTGGGGCACTTCCTGAGCGCAGATATGTAAGCTCCTTGTGCCTTTTTTGTTTCAAGTGACTAGTTTTGAATCTGTAAGATGGCAGACAAATTGAAATATTGTTCTGGTCTAGAGTGTCGAGTCTTTCCTAATCATAATCCCCTTATATTTTTATTTCTAAATTTCTTACTAGAGTGAAAGTCCCACGAGTGTGGGAAATAGAGTTTATCAATATCATGCGAGCCTAATTCTTAGGGCTAGGTTTTCAGTTACAATAAGAACTTCCCAAGGAATCTCATCTACTTTGCAGGTTTTAGCAATAACCATATTCAGGTTGTAAGCTGAAATTACAATTTACAAGAAACTGTATTTGTAGGTATAGCATCGGGATTGGGTTATTCAGGAAAAAATGGTTAGAGATGAAAAAAAGATATTTTAGTGCAGGCTAACCTCTTTCGTATTATCATTGCTTTCCCTCCTTCACATTTAAGATCTTCATTCATGTTTTGCTAGTTTTGGGGGGTTTTCTTCTTTACTTTTTTCATGTGTCACGTCTTGCGGACTGAGCAGAGATACATCTAAGACTTGTGAGGTCAGTGCCCATTAATGTACAATTAGAAATGAATGCAGGCTGAGAAGAGAAGCAGAATTAGGGATGAGGCTGGTGCAAAAGTTTGTGAAGAGGGAGTACAATTTTATCTAAAAAGTTCCAGAAGTCAGGGTCCAAAGAAGATGCTGTGATGGTGTGCTAGCATCATTCCACCCTTCCAGTCTCGACCTTGTGATGCTTATTCACACTTCATTTCTCCACACTGGACTTCTGCTTTCCTTGTTGGTGCCTTCCCAGGAACTGCCAATAGGGGGCGCTAGAGGGATACTGGAAAACTGAGGAGGATCAAGGGACTTGTTCCTTTCTGTGACTCTCTCTGTTCTTGTCCCCATCACCATAGCAGTGCTCCTTCACACCAAGAACTGCAGTTCACTCCAGTAGTCGCTGTTGATTCACTCTTTAGTTTTCTCAATACTCACAAAGTCACCCTGTAACCACTAACACCAGTTGGCAAGTGCATCCTCCTCGAAAGTCTGCATTTCAGAGCCAACAGATTCTTTCTCAAAACTCAGAGGCTCTAGCACTGTGTTAACTAATATGGTAGCCACTAGCTATATGTGGAAATTAAAAGTAACACTGAATAACATTTTAAAATTCAGTTTCTCAAAGGTTCAATAGTGCTTCATATGTGGAGAGCATAGTTCTACTGAAGAGTGGTGATGTCTAACTCCAGTTAAACACTGCTGACTTCTCAGAAGTCTGAGTTTTCATTCTGTGGGCTTTTCCTCCAAGTGTGTAAATTTTGATAATCTCAACCTCTTCTCTATGTTCCTTCCTCCATAAAGATGGCAAGTGTTTCCTGTAGTTTCTACCTCCATGATACCTTATTTCCTTTTTTGTCTTTGCAGTTCCTTAATACCTGTGTAAAAATTCTTTAAAAAAATTTTTTTTTAAAGTTTATTTATTTTGAGAGACATAGAGGGTGGGGAGGACAGACAGAGAGAGAGAGAGAGAGAGGGAGAGACAGAGAATCCCAAGCAGGCTCTGCACTGTCAATGTGAAACCAGATGTGGGGCTGGAATTCGTGAACTGTGAGATCATGACCTGAGCCAAAAACAAGAATCAGATGCTTACGCAACTGAGGTACCCCTTGGTAACAATTCTTTATACTAAATTCTCTCTATGAAAATCTGGGCCAGCTGCATAACTGGGGACTCATGCAAAAAGAAAATGCAGGTCTTAAAAAGTAGAGTCAAAGTGCCAGTAAAGGCACATAATAAGATCTTTTTCTTTCTTCTTTGGTCTCTCTCTCAACTTGTCATACTGTCGTTTATTTTCTACTCAGTGTCATTCTAAGTAAAAATAAAATTAAAATAAAAAAATTAATATGAATTTGACCATTCATCTTTACAGTGTACAATGTCAGTTTTGACTATAAATGTCAGACCATTTATTCAAATGTGGAATCTCCAGAATCGCACAATTTGTATTTTGTAGTTCATTCCTGGAGGGTGCTTTGAGCTGACCAGAAGGAACAAAGGCAAGTGAGACGCAGGAAGTCTGGAGAGTTGAGAACAGGGTATCCCAGACATAGAGCTTGGGAGGGCTAAGGGAGAGCTTGCAGGCATGGCGATGCTCATGGTGGTTCATACTCTCATAGGAGCCTAGGACCTGCAGAGGCAAGGCCTGATGGCTATTGGATACCCCTTCTCGCTGGCAGCTGAACTGATGTGGCACAGCCTGGCCAGATGTGGAATCTGGGGAAATCAAACCAGGTAACACCCTTTTTCATGGGCCTGTCACCCAACTACAACAGATCAGTGGCCCTCAAGATCTTTAAGCTTCAGTAAAAGGTTTAAAACTCATGTAGATGGGGGTGGGAAAGAGGCTCAATCCACCCAGACAGGGCTGGTCGGCCAAGGGAGGCCCCATGAGTCTGTGGGATACATGTATCCAGCCCTGACATTCCTGCCCCCATGCCCAGGACTATGCTGGGGGTAGAGGAGGAGTAGTCATTGGACAGGGGTGGGGAGAGCGAGGCCAGTTAGGGTCTAGGGCACCAGAGTGAGGAGTGGGAAGCTGAGAACCCAGTCTGGAGAGGTGACAAAAGTGGGGACCATGCGTGAGCTGAAGCTCTAAGCCTTTGGAACATGCGTTATTATCCCATCATCCCACTTCATTGTCCTACTTACAAAACACAAATTCAAAGGTAAGATTATCAAGAATTTCAGTGCAGCGACCACAGAGTATTAAATTTCAAATGTGGAACTTGAGCATGGCCCCTATATGAGTGCATTGGTCATTTGTCTACGAAGCTGGTCCTGGCTAAAGTAGCTTGTGTGGTTTTGTCTCCTGATTGGACCCTGATTGATCAGGATGAGAGGCCAGATGTTAGGTTAGCTCCGGGGAAGGAGAACACGGGCAGCAAGTTCTGCTCAATGTTTGTCTTCTGCTGACACTCCCATCTGAACGCCTCAGTTGGTGTTTGTCACCCACTGTTACTTGAAGCTTCCTTTCGCTGCTGACATTTCTCAGTTGACTCCAATTTTCATTGGCTTGAAAACCTTATCTTTTATCATTCTTTTAAACATAGTGCATGGGGCGCCTGGGTGGCGCAGTCGGTTAAGCGTCCGACTTCAGCCAGGTCATGATCTCGCGGTCCGTGAGTTCGAGCCCCGCGTCAGGCTCTGGGCTGATGGCTCAGAGCCTGGAGCCTGTTTCCGATTCTGTGTCTCCCTCTCTCTCTGCCCTTCCTCTGTTCATGCTCTGTCTCTCTCTGTCCCAAAAAATAAATAAACGTTGAAAAAAAAAATTAAAAAAAATAAACATAGTGCAGAATGTTAGTAAATTAATTTTGTCTATTACTGTTGTTTTATCACTACCTTTCCCTCCCTAAAAGTTCTATCTTCTTCAGGTTCCTTTATTTTGCAAAATTATCTTAAGAATAGGTATTGCCCTTTTCTATCCTTGACATACCTCAGGTTTTTACTTAGGAAGTAGTGCTTTCACAGAGAAAGGCCATTTTTAACACTGCATTTTTTTCTATGTGGGGTATTTAAATTCTGAGCCTTTATATACTAACTACCAAAGTCTCATTCTCCATGAAACTTTCATAAATGTTTCCAAATTCCTTGGGCAGCAGATTCCTTGGTGCTCTCTCTTTGCTCTTGTTATATTGACTTTAGTGTCATCCGGGAACAATTTTCAACTTAATGCTGCTGTCTAGCTTGGGTTCTTGGTGTATTCACAATTCTTTGTTGGTCAAGGAGAGCAATGGCTCCCTTTTCTTCCTGAATGTCCAACTGGAAATGGTCTACACTTACAGCAGGTCCCTGCAGGCCTGCTAGGTAGCTTTTACTGGTGCTTCCTAGTCTTTTTCTGTCTTTTGACATTGAGTTCCTTGGGAACAGAACTGTAGGCTCAGTGAAAGTTTAGGTTAGATTGAATTTAATATATGCAACTTGTTGGAATATGAGAGAACACAGAGAAGATGGAGAATTAGCCTTCTCTTCATTCAAACCCTGTACCTCATTGTTCTCAGACGACATATATCTACATTCAGAGTCACCCATATACAAATAGATTTTCACATTTGAGGGATGAAATTCCCTAGTTACAAATATCTCTTTACTACTCTTCTCTGGTTAGCAGAATTCCTAAGCAAGTAAGTAGTGAGGAATATCTGAAGTTTGTATTCCTTTTGTCCCAAGAGGGCTATCCCAGATACAGGGACAATGTGGTAAAACCCAACAGCCAGTGGGAATGAGGGCACCACTTCCAAGGAAATGCTAGAGATGGATAAGAAATTTAGGAAAATCATGTTTGACAGCATTTGTCATTTTGCCCTGAGTCATTTTTATATCTATCAACATGCACATACATGTACACACATGTACGCACTAGCCATCTTTCATCCTCTCTCTTCCATAGATATCACCTTCCATGTCCATAGTGAAAAATCAGCTTAGGAAAATGAGAAAATCTCTGTCATTAGATCAAATATAGAAAAATTTCAATATCTCCAAGAAGCCCCAACTCTTGAGTTGGAAAGCAATGAATTACCCCACTTCAATTCATGAGAGACCAAACCAATCAGTACATGTAGGTAGCTGGCAAAATGACAGGAGAGTTTTGCATTTGAAGAGCTGAATAACTGTAAAGGGACTAAGAGAAGCTAAGCAATTGTCCTTTTCACCTGAACATATGCCTGGGCTAAGAAGGGAATCTGGGAAACAACAGAAGAAGTTCCTGCTTGTTTCTTCTCAGAGCCAAGAAGAGCCAGCCATATTGGAAAGGGCATTTCTGGTTAAGATAAATCATGTAAATATTGTACAGGTAGCTGTAAAAAATGTTTCTTCCCAGTAGGGAAACAATCTGCTTTACCAAGACAGAATTGGTCAAACGCATATTTCCTGGATAGACAGCAGGCTCTCAAACTTCACCACAGGTTGTCAAGGTGTAAATACAGAGAAAGTGATGCATCTAATTACTTTACCCTTATGATGATCATGAGTAGTATTGAGCAGTTATTCCATGCCTGAATCTTACTCCTTAAATTCTTGAAAACAAATAATGAATGACTTCTCAATAACAAAATTGGAGTTTCAGTTCCATGTGTTTTAAACATGTATGTATGTATTTATAATAATGAATAAGCTATAGTTACGGTGTCTCAAATATATGTAACTTATGTATATATATATATACATATACATATGTATATATGTAGCTTTAATTGAGGAGCATTTTATTTTTATAACTAATCTCCATTACTACTTTGTTTCTTATTTGAGTTAGACACATTTCCTAATTATATTATTTCAAAGATTATTCAGTGTGAAGTTTGGACAGATGGACTTAATAGTCTCTTGATGTGTTTTTCATCCCCATAAATGTGACTGACTCATATTACAGTTTAATTGGTTTTAGTGGAATATGTGTGTTTTGTGAATATAATACAAATACATAATATGCATATAAAATTCATGCATAAACTGCTTATTATTCTAAAGGTAAAATATTTCAACAGTCTTACGTCTTCCATTCAGTAGACACAATAAATGAGCCATATCATATGAAACATCTGTTACGATTAGAGTATTCTTTAAAATGTACACTTCTACAATTGGAGTATTTTTTTAAATGTATATTTCTTCATCGTGCTTAAATACCATCTACCTTTATACTTACCTTTCAGTTCTGGGTGGCACTAGGTTAAATGTTGGAGTGGATAGAATTGGGACTCAGGTTGGTTGCTGCTTTAAATTGGTGCCCGAGTGTGTGGTGTTACCCTCGCAAGATGCTTTTGGGAGAGTTGATTTTTCAATTATACAATTAGAGAGAAAGGCTAAAAATATTTTTGTTTGCTTTTTTTTTGTTTGTGTTTTTTCAGCTTGTTAAACTAGGGTCTGTTTTGTCTGGGTTATTTGAAATCTCATCATCATCCAGAGAAAATGCAGTTTGCAAATTAAAATAGTAACATCGGCAATTTCCCCTGAGAGAGACTTGCTTCCACCCTGCCAGAGGCGGTATCACTAAGTAACAAATAGTCAGAGGTTTTTCTCAGCTGCTACTGTGCTTATGAGTGTATGAACACTGGCAGGCAGGGACCTGTTGTCTGTAGATGCTAATACAAACTAATGTGAGACATAATCATGAGTTTCTTTTGGAGACATGGCATTACTGTTATTACTACTAGAATGTTGGCCAAAGGCAACCCTCCCCACTACCCTTACCCCTGCAAAAAAAAAAAATGTACAAAATCTCTCTGATTCCTTCACTGCCTGTTTCATTAAGTGATTCTCCAGACCTCAGCTAAATGCAATCCCTCCCTGGACCTAATCTTGCAGACCTCACTCCTATCAAAGTAGAAACATTGGCCAAGTAATGACTGTAAAACCACAGCATAAGAATACAAGCCAACTGTGTTTTTGTTTTGTTTTGTATTTTTTCATTGTGTGCTTTAGCTTAAGTAAACCTGAAGACTTGAAAGCTAATGTGTCTTTCACAATCACTTTTTTTTTTTTGAGCTTTTGGAGAATTTATAACTAGGACTGAGGAAAGAGGAACATAAGAAAACTAGTGTCTACACGTGCATTGAAATGATGTAACAAACAGTCGGCATCCTTTTGAAATCACTATTTATTATGTATGCACATGATTGCTTATATTTATGGAATTATCTTTGCTGCTGTCTTCCGTTATTTATAAAATAACCACTGGTGCAGTTATATGCCAGGTTGTAATGATGGTGGTATGGAAATATGAATTAGCTTCTAAGGTAAAGTATGAACAGAAAACTATAGGAACATGAAATTGGAAGTGATCTGTTTGGTGAGGTGGGTTCACAGAGGAGGTTAGATTTAAGCCAGGTGTTCATGTTAATGACAGGTTGGGAAAGTGTTCCTGGGAGAGAGAACAACATGAAAATATCCTGGCCCCGTGAGGGAAGCTTCAAAATCTAATCCTATATTAGAATGCATGAAACGTGGGGCTTGTAGGGAAGAGTGAAATTTGATTTTTCAAATGACTTCAATGACATATCAGAAGAAAAGGGCAAGCGGTTAGTTCTGTGGCTTTATCTCTAGTTTCAGGAACATGGGAGGGTTTGAATCCCCCTTGCAATATTAACTCAAGTAATTGTTAGGTGTTGGTTTACCTTACCGGCTTGAAGATGGATGGGAATCTATCTGAGGGGAATGTATCAGAAGGAGCACCTGTACATCATTGTCCAGATGTTTATTTAGTACCGAGTGGCCAGCATTGATAAGATGGAGCTATGCTGGAGAATGAGTGCTAGTTTTGCACCTTTGAGGGAGCTACGTGGCTGGCCAGGTGTAAAACTCAAAGAGACCCCGGAGCCCATGTATTCTCTGACCTCTAATTATCCACACACAATGAGACTTCTCTCTTGTGAAGGAAAACAACTCGAGGGTTGAATGACCAAGACATCGGAAACTCTGCCTGGAAGTCACCAGACCTCTTGTTTGTTGCTTTACATGGTTCTCATTCATCCCCTGCCTTCTTTCCTAAACCTTACTAATCAGTGCCTGGTGAAACCAGCTGTACCTCACATGTTAGAAGTCAATCTAACCCAAGGCCACTAGTAGCAGAACAGCACGGCAGTTGTAGACGATAAGATTTTCACATGTCATTTTTATTTTTTATCATTAATATGTTATTTTCATAGCATCAACATAAAAAATTAAAATTCAGCCACCAGGGTCCACCACTTAGAGACATTTGTTAAAATAGCGATGTCTAGGGGCACCTTAACCTGGTTCAGTCGGTTAAGCATCCAACTTCAGGTCAGGTCATGATCTCACAGTTTGTGGGTTCGGGCCCTGCATCTGTCAGCCCAGAGCCTGGAGCCCGCTTTGGATTCTGTGTCTCCCTCTCTCTCTGCCCCTCCCCTGCTTGCACCCTGTCTCCCTCTTTCTCTCAAAAATAAATAAAAATTAAAAGAAATTTTAAATAACTATATCTACCCATAACTCTATCTATATTTAATTCTATTACATCCCATAAATTTACTCTTCTACATAGGACTTTTCTTATGTACTGTGAATATTCTACCATGTTGCTGTGGATAAATACGCATCATCATTTTTAACGCCTGTATAGAACTCCATTCTGTGGCTATTACACTATTTATTTAACCAATCCACTATCAATGCAGTTGCTAATTTTTCACTAGTAAATTTAATATTGTTTTTGATACATGTGAGAAATTGCTTTTCTGAAAATTCTTATCAATTTATAATTTCACAAGTAGGTATGAGGCAGTATACCTACCCATCCTCCCACCGACAATGCATTCACATTTTAAAAAACTTTTGCCAGCTTAATAGATGGAAAAAACTTGTTTGTTGATGTTTGTATTTTCTAATATTCTTTTTTAGTAAATGGAAAATTATAAAGAAGAAGGTATCATTCAAAATCCTGTCACATAGAGATAACTATGTCAAAATCTTAGTGCTAAAAAAATAAAATAAAATCTTGGTGCTTAGCCTTCTGAACATTTTTCAATGCATACATGCATATGATTTTTTAAATAAATGGGACTATACAATACATGCGATTTTCACCAACAATATATTTCATAAAAATTTTTAATGACAAAATGATATTCTATTGTGTGTATTTCACAATTTCCCTATTGTTGAATATTTATGTTATTTCTTATCTGTTTGCTGTTACAATAATGCTGTGATGAACATCCTTCTATAGAGTGTTGCTCACTTGTCCAATTATTTCCTCAATATGCTTCTCTAAAAATGGAATTGTTCGGTAAAAGAGTATACATATAGTCAAATTGTCTCTTATAAATACGAATTCCTGCCTTTATCAGCAGTGTATATAAATATCCATTTTCCCACACTCTAGCCAACACTGGATATAATAATATTTTAAATCTTGACCAATAAGATAGAGAAAAGATATTTTAAATTATATATCTTAGACTCAGTGAGATAGTATTTAATATTTATTGACTATTATTTTTAATATTTACTGACTATTATCATTTCTTCATTTGTAAGTTGCCTTCTGATGTCCTTGGTCAGTTTTTCTAGTAGATTGTTCATCTTTATTTCACTGAATTCTTTGCATATTAGAGGATATTAACACTTGATCTGCTGCATGATTGTTATTTGACTTTTAATTTTGATTATGGTGATTTTACTGGGCTAATTTTAAAACATATATGCAGAAAAATCTATCAATCTTTTCTGATAACCTTTCTGCTAAAGGTTTTTGTCTGCACTCTAAAATTACAGAATTATTTTAAAATGTTTTCTAGTAGTGTTTTCTTTTAATCTAGAAGTCAGTC
Organism: Prionailurus bengalensis; assembly: GCF_016509475.1. Classification (NCBI taxonomy): domain Eukaryota; kingdom Metazoa; phylum Chordata; class Mammalia; order Carnivora; family Felidae; genus Prionailurus; species Prionailurus bengalensis. The sequence continues at coordinate 50,550,441 of NC_057353.1, forward strand.
AATTCATTTAGAGGTCCCCCCCAAATTTTCCCAATACCATTATGACTCTCTACCCACCTCCATCAATTTGAAATGCTGTTTTTTCATATATTAATTATCATACATTGTTATATCTATTTATCATGCTTAAAATAAATATTAACAATAGACAAAGCATGTCCCTACAATGCTTAGCCTTTCGAATCAATTTTGAAATACTTTTGCTTCATTCCAATTTTAGATTCACTAAAATTTTCAGAGCGCTTACATAAAATTAATAGATTATGTGATAAGCTTCAGCTCCATAATATTGTCCCTTCTTATCTAAAATAAGTAATTTGTCATTATGCAAAACTTTTTATAATTCTCATAAAAAGTTTAGATCTTTTATGAATATATTTTTCACATTTATTGTTAAGTTCTTGTGTTATATGTATGATATTATGAATGATATATATATATGTATCCTATATGTATATTCCATATATTTTTATATACATATAGGATATGTATATACTATATACTATGTATATAAATACACACACACACACACACACATATATATACACACACAGTATATTTAAACTTGCATTGAAAAAACAGGTATTTAAAAAGTGCAGAAAAACATAACTAATGTTTATAAAGTGTACACTCATTTGACCACCACTGAGCTCAAGATATAACATTTTCAGTGTTCCAGAAACTCATGCAAATACTGCATGATCTCATTTTTATGTGGAATATAAAAGAGTCAAAACCCATAAAAAAAGAGAAGAATAGTAGTTACCATGTGTTGGGACAGAAGGATGGAAATGGGGAGATGTTGGTCAGAGAGTACATGCTATCAGTTATCAGATGAATAAATTCTGGGGCTCTAATATACAGAATTGTCACTTAAGTTAGCAATATTGCATTGTACACTTGAAATTTGCTGACAGTAGAGCTTAAGTATTCTCACCACACACACACAAAAGAGTAACTATGAGATGGTGGGTGTGTGAATTACCTTGATAATGGTAATTATTTCACAGTGTATATCAAATCATCAAAAATATATACAGTTTTTACAAAGATGTTCTTTTATTCAGTAGATTGCCTTTTCATTTTGCTGATGGTTTCTTTTGCTGTACAAAAGCTTTTAGTTTGATGCAGTCCCAATTGTTTATTTTTGCTTTTGTTCCCCTTGCCCAAGGAGAGTAATATTGTATATTAATTATACTTCAATTAAAAAAAACAAATATATACACTTTTTATTTCTCAATAATACTTTAATAGCTGGAAAAATACAGTTTGAAAAAGTCATTATTTTATAAATTTTGTCCATTTCTATAATTGTTTAAGGAGGGAGACTAATCTGGTCCCTGCTACCTGCATCTTGAACAGAAGTAGAAGTCACAAAGTTAGAAATATCTATAAGGAAAAACTAATTATTATTTACAGATGCTATGATTATTTACTGAAAAATTTGAAGAAGAAAATGAATAGAAAAAGCTGTTATTTCTAATAAAGTAGGTCGTTATAGAAGCCAATCATAAAGTAAATTTTAAAAACTCAGTTATAAATTATAATTTTAGAAGACGTCATTCACAATACTTGCAAAAATATGGAGTCACTGCATGTAAATTTAAGAAATATGGAGTAAGAAGTAAAGAGAAAAGTATTCAATTTTCCCAAAGAATATTAAGTTAGGGAATATCATGTTTCCAGGTAGCAATATCAATCGTATAAAATAAATTTTCTCTCCAACTACACCTATAAATTTTATTTAGCACTCAAAATAACAAAGCCAAACGATTGCCTTGAGTGACACGAAAATGTCACATGGTAACATTTTATATTCTTTCTGAAAAACATCTCTTGGAAAGTAGGAATAAAAGAATATTGCTTTACTTGATAAATATATATCTCAAAACAACCAGTAGTATTGTAATAATGATGAAACACTAAAAGTACAGCCAATAGTATCGGGAAAGAAATGGGGATCCTCACTATTACCATTATTTATCATTGTTTCCTTATTTTTAATCAATGTTAGTCAAGAACAACCTAATAGGTTCAAACACTGGAAAGGAGAAGATAAATAACATAAGTTACTGATGACATAAGACAAATTAATTCTTCAAAAAAGAAAGAAAATCAACATATTGAAAACAGCATCAGCTAAAATGTGAAGGTAACTAATAACACAAGTTTAGACAAAAAATATAATGGCTATTTCAGTTTAACAACAAAACTAAACTATATTACTTAGAGATGTACACATAAATGATAGAATAAATAAGGGCAATGGGATGATAATCACACAGTCAAGTTGCTGATCAATTTTGGGAGGAAGTAGAGGGTGATGATTGGGAAGGGACACATAAATGGTGTCTGGAACATTGGGAATGTTATATCTTGACCTCAGTGGTGGTTAAATGAGTGTACATCTCATAAACATTAGTTATATTTTTCTGCACTTTTTAGATGCATGTTTTATTTTTCAATGCAAGATTAAATATATGTATATATGTGTATTTATATAATCATTCATAATAACACCATGCATTAAAAAACACAAGACAACAATAAATGTGAAAAACATGTTTGTAAAAGATCTAAACTTTTCATGAGAATTATGTTAAAAGTTTTGCATAGATGGATAATTACTTTTTTAATTTTTTTAACACTTATTCATTTTTGAGAGTGAGAGAGACAGACCATGAGCGGGGGCGGGGGGGGTGGGGCAGAGAGAGGGAGACACAGAATCTGAAGCAGGCTCCAGGCTCTGAGCTGTCAGCACAGGGCCCGACGCAGGGCTCGAACTCATTCATGAACTGTAAGATCATGACCTGAGCTGAAGTCAGACACTTAACTGACTGAGCCACCCAGGCGCCCTGATAATTACTTATGTTAGATGGGAAGGGTCAATATTATGGAACTGAAGCTTCTCACTAAATCTATAAATTTTATGTACATTCACTGAAAATCTTAATGGACTTTGAAATGAAGCAAAAGTATTTCACAATTAAATCTATATACAAATAGATTAACAGTAAAGGAATGGGGAAAGATATACCATGCACATATTAATCAGTGGAAAGCTGGAAAGAGTATATTTATATCAGGTGAAGTAGACTGAAGAACAAGGAATATTACTTGGAATAAAGAGGGACTTTTAAGCAGACAAAACACTTAAATGAGTGCATACCTAATAAGAGTTTAAAACTACATGAAACAAAACTCAACTGAAAAGAGAACCTGACAAATCCAGAGATGTTATTGGAGATTTCAACAGTCTTTTCTCAATAATTGATGGAACATGAATTTGGATATTCGGGAAGTATATAGAAGACACGAAGAAGATTCTTGACTAACTTTACCTAATTGATAGTTACAGAATGTTCCACAACAGGATATGCATTTCGTTAAAGTTGACAGAACATTCATTAAAGATAGAGTATATGCTGGGACATAAAATGAATCTCAGTGAATTTAAAAGGATTAGAATCATACAATCTGTTCTTTGGCCACAACAGAATTAAGAAATTGATAACAGAAAGATATCTGAATCATCCTCACATAATAGGAAATTGAACACCTCACTTCTACACAAACTGTAGATAACCAAAGTAATCAAAAAGATCATTAGAAAATATTTTCAACTGAATTAAAATAAGAACACAACAGATAAATTTGGGGGATGAAGCTACGGCGGTGGTTGTAGGGAAACTTCTAGTATTAATTATTTATATTAAAAAGGAAGAAAGGTCTCAACCAATGATCTAAGTTTCTACTTGTAATAAGCTAGAAAGAGAAAAGCTAATTCAGCTCAAAGCAGAAGGAAATTATATAGATGTGAGCTAAAATCAGTAAAATTGAAAACAGAAAAATAATAGAGAACAATCACTGAAACCAAAAGCTAGTTCTTTAGAAAGATCAATAAAAATAATGAAACTGCAGATAGTAAAAGAATAATAATGGATTATGATGAACAACTTAAAGTCAATAAATTTGACAACTCAGATAAAGTGGACACATACCCTGAAATACAGAAACTACTAAAGCTCACTAAAGAAGAAAAAGATAACCAGAATAGCTCTGTATCTTTTAAGGAAATTTAACCTATACTTTAAAACCCTCCCCAGAAGAAAACACCAGGCCCACATAGCATTACTGGTAAATTCAAACATTTCATAATAATAGCAATTCCACATAAACTCTTACAGAAATAAAAAAGAAAGGAACACTTACCAACTCATTTTGTGAAGTCACTATTATTCTGGTGCCCAAACCAGACAAATATATTATAAGAAAGAAATCTTCAGACCAACATCTTCCCATAAATGAATTCAACAATATGGAAGGATGATTATACATATTTTTAAAAGATAATGTATTATGGGGTGCCTGGGTGGCTCATTTGGTTAAGCGTTTGGCTCTTGATCTCATGGTTCCTGGGATCAAGCTCCACATTGGGCCCTTGGCTGATAGCACGGGGACAGGTTGGGATTCTCTCTCCTCCCCCCCCCCGCCCCTCCCCTACTTGCACATGTGGGTGCATTCTCTCTCTCTGTCCCTCTCTCTCTCTCTCTCTCTCTCTCTCTCTCTCTCTCTCTCTCTCAAAATAAATAAAAGTAAACTTAACAAAAGATAAGGTATTGTACCAAATAGGATTTATCCTAGAAATGCAAGGTTGTTTCTACATTAAAAAATCAATATAGTTTCCCATATCAAAAGAATAAAGGAGAAAAATTATATGGATCATCTCAATAGTACAGGAAAAGCATTTAATGAAATTCAGTACCCATTAGTGATAAAACTTTCAGCAAATTATTCTCAGGAAAAAGAAGGACACTTCCTCTAAGTTATGAAATACATCTATGGACAATTTACAGCTCATATTATTTGCAGTGGTGAATAAAGGAGTGTTCTCTATAAAATCATGAACAAGGCAAGGACATCCACTCTCACCATTCTGTTCAACATTGTACTGGAGGTCCTAGCCAGAGCCATAAGGGAAAAAAAGGTTTACAGATTGGAAGGAAAGAAATAAAAATATCTTCATTTATGGTTATGTCTGTTTAGGAAAGCCCTAAGAATTCTCAAACAAATCTAGAAGTAATAGATGAGTTCAGCAGCTTCAAGTTATAAGGTTAATATAAAAACATCCATTGTGTATCTCTAAATTAACAATGCATAATTAGAAATACCTCGAAATCAATTTAACAAAGTATGTACAAGTCCTGTACACTGAAAACTACAAACCATTGCTGAAAGAAGTTAAAGAAGACATATGAACAGAGAGATATGTCTTTGTTCATGGTTCAAGTTTATAGATGTCAATTTTTCCCGTTTATCAGTAGGTTTAATACAGTCATATTCAAAATCCCAATAGTTTTTATTTTAGAAATTGTAAAACTGATTTTAAACTTTTTATGGAAATACAAAGCACCTAGAATATTCCCCCCAAAAAATTGAAAGTATGAGCCAAGAAGGATTCACACTACCTGATTTCTAAACTTACAGTGAAATTACAGTAATCAAAGCAATGTGGTATTGGCATAAGGATAGGCATATAGATAAATAGAACAGAACAGTTAGCATAAGAAAAAAGACCAACAAATACATGGTTAATTTATTTTTGACAAGGGTGCCCAGGTATTTTGATGGGAAAAGGATCATCTTTTCAACACATCATGCTGGAGCAATTGCATATTTGCATGCAAAACTCTTATCTCACACTAAACATAAAAATCAACTCAGAATGAATCACAAGCCTAATGTAAGATGTAACATGAAACTTCTATACAAAAACAAGAAAAAAAAACCTTTGTGACTTGGGTTAGGCAAACATTTCTTACACATAACTCACATAAGCAAAAATCCAAAAAAGAAGAAAACAGATTAATTAAATTTCAAAATTAAATCTTTTGTCCTTCAAAAAATACCATTAGGAATATAAAAAGGTAAATCATCGACGGGAAGAAACCTTTGCAAAACATATAATTGATAAAGGGCTTATATCCAGCATATATAAAGAACTCTTTCAACTTAAGAAGACAAACCAATAAAAAATGGACAAAAGATTTGAAACAAGGACTTTACTGTAGAAGATACATAAATGTCAAATATACTCATGAAAAGATGCTCAACATCGTTATTCATTAAAGAAACACAAATTAGAACTACAAGGAGATACCTGTACATAGCCTCTTAAATTGCTGAAACTAAAAGACATTACTGAATGTTTCCAAGCTTTCCAGTTGAGAGAGCACAATTTTATAGCCACTATGGGATAGTTTGGCGGTTTGTTTTTAAATTAAAGATACAATTACACACTAGTCCACAATCCTCTTTTAGCTATTTACTTAAAATGAAAACATATATTCATACAATAACATTTTATAGAAGCTTTATCTGAGTAGTTCCAAACTGGAAATAATCCAAGTTGTCCACCAACAAGTTAATGGGTAAATAAATTGTGGTATATCCATGTAATGAACTACTAACAGTAATAAAAATGAACTAACTACTAATAAATTCAACAACATGAATAAATCTCCAAAGCATTATGCTAAATGAAGGAGTCCAAATACAAAATACCTTATCTTGGTGTAAGATTCTATTTGTGTGTATTTATGGAAAAAGCAAAACTATAGTGACCAGAATGTGGAACAGCAGTTGCTAGGGTAATGCATAAGATGAAGTGGTTGATTTCAAAAGGCAACAAGGGAATATTTGGTGTTGATGGCATATGTCATGATTATGGTCACAGTGACAAACTTGTGTATGTTTGTCAGGTCTCATTGAATTGTACACTTAAAATTGGCAAATTTTAGGGGTGCCTGGGTGGCCCATTCAGGTGAGCATCCTACTCTTGATTTTGACTCTGGTCTTAATCTCATGGTTGTGAGATCAAGCCCCATGTAGGGCTCTGCACTGGGCGTGGAGCCTGCTGAAGATTATGTCTCTGCCTCTCCCCTGCTCCTGTGTGCTGTTTCTTTTGCTCTCTCTCTGTGTGTCTCAAAAAGAAAAAAGGCAAATTTTATTTATGTAAATAATGTCAATACAGCTGATAGATACACATTTATACATTTTAATTTGTACATTGTTTTTTGGCCTCATTGACTAGCACTTCTAGAATTACTGTAAATAACAGAGTTAAGAGAATAATTTTAGGCTATTTCCTGATTTCATGGCTTGTGTATCCATTGTTTCACCATTAGGTACGATGATGGACTGTTGGTTTGTAATAAAACATCCTTACTATGTTGAATAAGTATCTTGTATTCCTGTTTTGCGTAGTGTTTTTACCATGGAACATCTGCTGGCATCTATCTATATGATCACATGGATGTTTTAATTAATTATTAATTTTCTAATATTGAATTGTTTATGCAATACTATTCTAAAACATGCTTGTTTTTTACATATTATTTATTAAATGTGGGTTTTTTGCCTTTATTTCAAAGGTGAAATTAATTGCTTATTTCCTTTTTACTCTATCTTTATTAAATTCTTAGGGTTATAATTAGTTTATAAAATGAATTGGAAAGTGTTCCTTTTTATTGTATGCTTTGAAACATTTAATAAGATTGCATAAATTCCTTGGGTATTTTAATATAACTGGCTTTTGAAACTACCTAGGTCATGTACCTTTTGTGGGTAATTCTCTAGTTCTCCTAGGATTATTGAGTTAGTTTCATTAATTTCTATTTCCTAAAGAAATTATTAGAAATGTTTTTTTTAACCAAGATCTCCTGTTTTAGAAAAATAGAGTTGAATAGATTTAAAGCTACTATTCTGTTACAATTTTAAATCTGCTCTGCATTGTTTATTCTATTGTTTGTGTTTTCTCTTTTATATTAAATTAAGCTTACCACAGTACAACTACTTCATTGCTTTTTCTCCCCAAAGAGACAGCTACTGGATTTATTTGCCATTTTCTGTAATTTCTTATACTTTAGTTTATTTCGTTGCTCTTTTTCTAGTTTCTGGTTTTTAATTCTTAAGTTCATTTGTATTCATTGTTTTTAATTTTAAAAGACATTTACAATTACGACTTTAAAAAATAGCTTTGGTTATATTTTATATGTTAAGTATACAGTGCTTTCCTAAAAAACACTCTCTTAAAGAGTGTAATTATTGGTTTGATATCCTCAACAATTGATTGTACTTTAGACAGTGGGGAGCTAGCAAAGATTTTGAGCAAGGAAGTGATATGATCAGATCTACAAAGAAATACTTGACAGCATTGTGGAGAATGGATCACAACGAAGTGACACTTAGGATGAGGTCTGGGAGGCTACTGCCAAGAGTTTACGTAAGAGATGACTGTGATGCGAACGAAACTCCTACTGCAGACGGTTGATGAGTTAAAGGAAGAGAAGACGAGGGAGCAGTGACAGTCTGATCGCAAACTTAACCAGACAGGCAGGCTCAGCTGTGTCTGAGGGTATAATGCTGGATAAAATAATCAGGTAAACAAGAGCTGAGTGGGGACTGAGAAACAGAGCCTTGAAAATTCCCTGGCGCTGAGAACACAGCCACAGTTATGACTCATCGGACACTTTTGAGACATCAGGCATGGCTGGAAGGTAGTTTGTGAGGGTGTCAACACAGCTGAGATGATGATTCTAGATTGCACTCATCCCCCCTTATCTGTGGTTTTGCTTTCCGCAGATTTCAGTTACCACCATCACGCAGTCCTGACACAGATGATCTCTCCTGACTTGGGTGGAGGGCGGTAGTAGCCTAATGCTACGTCACATCTACGTTATTCACGTCCCACCATCTCCTCACACAGGCAAATTTTATCATCTCACATGGTCCCAAGAAGAAAGGTGAGTACATACAAAAAGCTATTTTGGGGGGAGAGGGACCATTTTCACATAACCTTTATTAGGGTAACATTGTTATAAGTGTTCTATTTGATTATTAGTTATTGCTGTTAATCTCTTACTATACCTAATTCATAAGTTAAACCTTATCATAGGTATTTACATACAGGAAAACCATGGTATGCATAGGGTTCAGTACTGTCTGTGGTTTCAGGCATCTATGGGGGTCTTGGAATGAATCCCCTGTCATTAAGGGGGACTACTATATAGATGAAGAAGAGAAGCTCTACAGGGAAGGAATGACATTGCACTAAGGTAGCATTGTTCCGTGAACAATTTGACATGGGTTTGTTTGTACTGGTTGAGGGAAAACTCAGTGATGAGGGAAATTCCATTTGGAATCAAGTAATAACATGATGCCTTAAATCCTTGAGCTCCTGGTCCATCATCTGAAGGCAAATCTCCTTTTCATATGGACTTTTCTATATTCTCAACCATACACCACATTTTCAGCATTAAGCCATCATTCCACCATAGCTGGCCTTCAAATCTCAAAAGTACTACTAAAAAATTTGTAGTGCTATAAATTCTGTAACATGAAACAGAAGCATCTCAAAGATTCACCACACATAGTTTTAGACCAATATTTATTTTATAAATACGTGTTTCTGTTATTTATCTCTGAGCATGTTACAGAAAACAAGTGCTTCTTCCTTGGATAAACAAAATATTGCTTTCTCTTCTTTGCCTCATTCCTGACCTCATTCTCTTTCCATTTGTACATTTTCTTTCATAATAGCAACCTATTTAAAATATCGAATTCCTAAAAAATACCTATCTATAATGAAAAAAACAAAACCAGGACACATAAGACGTGAAATCTGCCCTGCCCAACATCACCCATCTCAGTCCACACTGCCAGGCACTGCGAATCCCTTGCTGTATGGCCTTCTAATCCATTTTCAGTGCATACGCAAACCTAAATAAATTGTTTTTTCCAAACTTGTATTTCGATATACATACAAATTTACGACTTCCCTTTTTTAATGTAACAATACATCTTGGACTTCATATTTCAGTGTTTATAAGATATTCTTCTTTCCTATATCTTGTATAATTTTCCAATGTATGGATGAATTATAATTTGTAATGTGGGGCACATATGGGGGGGGCATTGTTATTGTTAGTATAAAAAACTTTCGGTCCTTTGGAAGTTTTGCAAATACTGCTTTAGGGTAAATTCCCAGAGTGGAAATTATGGATCGAAGGGTAGGCACATTTCACAATTTCAAAAGACGTTGTCAAAAGTTTATATCAATTCCCCAGAAACAGTTTACAAGGATACTAGTTTTCAGATTAATTCTAGTATTATCAACATTTTTCAGTGTTTCACCTACTTATTTTGAGTCAGAGGCCCCTATAAAGAAATAGTGTCAGAAAGACAGACAGTCTTACATGGTATTCTCTCGATCAGTACTGTTGTTAGTGCTTTAACTTTTGCAGCGTGAATTCATATATATTATGCCACTAAATAATCCAAAGAATTTTTTTAAAATATGTATTTTAAATCACTTGTAGAAGAGAAAGTTTAGGCATGAGAGGATAAATTACTTGTTCAAAATCACACAAATAATAAGTTGGAAATCAAACTCTGAGGTCACACACTGAGGTTTGATAAAAATGGATATTTAAGTTCAGCTACATTATGTTCTGAAAATTGATAATATTTTGACTTCAGACATATTTTTCAATTCAACATTATCCTATATTATTCTACTTTAAAATCAGAATATTTTATTTTAGTGAACATCCTTATGTATGTAAACATTATCTTCTGCTTAAATATTCTCTTAAAAGGTTTGTTTTGGGGCGCCTGGGTGCCTTAGCTGATTAGGCATCCAACTTCAGCTCAGGTCATGATCTCGTGGTTCATGGGTTGGAGTGCCGTGTGGGGCTCTGTGCTGACAAGCCGGAGCCTGGAGCCTGCTTCGGATTCTGTCTCCCTCTTTCTCTGCTCCTCCCCACTCATGCTTTGTCTCTCTCTCCTCTCTCAAAAATAAATAAACATAAAAAAATTTTAAGTTTTGTTCGGATGCGGATGGCTCAGTTGGTTAAGTATCTGGCTCTTGATTTTGGCTCAGGTCATGATCTCATGGTCATGAGATTGAACCCTTCGTGAGACTCTGCACTGGGTGTGGAGCCAGCAGCTTAAGATTCTCTCTCCCTCTCTCTGTGCCCCTCCCCAGTTTGTGTCTGTGCTGTCTCTCAAAAAAAAAAGTTTTTTTCCTTTTAAAAGTTTTAATAACAAAATGTATATTAAATTTTGGAGAAAAATTAACTTACAGAATATAAATACCTACTTTTTATGATGAAGGCCAATTAATAAATAAGATAGGCAATGCTAACATTTTCTCTGCAGAGAGGCTACTGGCACTAGTGTTAAGAGGGTTTTGGACTGAGAACAAACTGAGGGTTGATGGGGGGTGGGAGGGAGGGGAGGGTGGGTGATGGGTATTGAGGAGGGCACCTTTTGGGATGAGCACTGGGTGTTGTATGGAAACCAATTTGACAATAAACTTCATATATTGAAAAGAAAAGAAAACTTAAAAAAAAAGAGGGTTTTGGATCAGAGGCATATATTATGGAACTATTTGTGCTACTTTCTGTCTGGATGACTTTAGGAAACTAACCTATCCAAGCCCTATTTTATGCATCCCTGTAATAGAGATATGACTGTAACTCACCTTGTATTGCCATTAGGAAGAATAAACAAAATCTCCTTTGTGAAGTGATTAGTAAAGTGCCTGGTGTATAAATGGCACTCAATCATTATTGAGTTTTATTGTCACTATTATTGTCACTATTGTTGTTCTGGCTTCAATATTATAGGTAATTTTTCGGAAACAAATATATTTCATAAAATTAGGTATTCCCATAAATATTGGCTACCTTTCCTGTGTTACAGAAACTACCATTTATATACCCGTTGTTATTTTTTCATTCCTTTAGAATGTGTAATTTGTTATAATCATGACATGGTAAAGCTGAAAGGGACTTCAAAGATCGTATGGTTATAAAGATAAAGACACTTAAGACCAGATCCGTTCAAATAATTTTCAACATCACAGATTTTTGTTGCCAAAATAAGAATTTGACTTCTTATCTCTGTTCTCTCTCTTTAGGGTTCGTTAATTTATTTTCAAAATTATTGTGCGTATTTGCTATCCTTTCCAGTAATTAAAAAAATTGTAAGCCAAATATTGAAGAATTCCTTTGCTATAGCTGGTGATTGAATACATATCTCTCCTCATTTTATTGAAATGTGTCCCTACCAGGTTAGAAATGTGTGAACTTTTCCTCTTTCTTAGTATGCACGTTCAGGTATTTTTAAGGAAAGATGATCAGATGCCAATTTTGGTCATTGTTTGTGCCAATTTCTTTAGTAAGGCAACATTTAATTAATTTTGCTTTGTCGTATATCTTGTCTGTGTGATAATAGAGACACCTAAAGCCTTTATCCAGTAATTAGTTCAAATTAAAAACATCTCCATTTTCGCATGTAAAATTGTGCTGCAATTTGGTAATTGACTAAAATTATCTTATTATCGTAATACTAACTCAAGAAACTTAGATAATAAAATAGAGAAGTGAATTGTTTATAGGGGTAAGTAAACTGGATGGTAGTTTTACCTTCATAGTTTAAAGCATTGGTTCTCTGCCAGTATGCCAGCAACTATAAAATCAAGTCACACACACACACACACACACACACACACACACACACACACTCACACACTCACAAAGCAATCTTTTATTTGTACGGTGGCTGCCTTAAAAGTAAGTTGGTTTCTAACTTTATTTTTATTTTTTTCATGTTTATTTATTTATTTTGAGAAAGAGAGGGAGAGTGAGAGCACAAGCAGGAGAGAGAGAGAGAGGGAGAGAGAGAAAATCCCAAGCAGGCTCCACACTGTCAGTGCAGAGTCGGACGTGGGGCTCCATGTCACAAACTGTGAGATCATGACCTGAGCCACAAATCAAGAGCCGGATGCTTAACCAACCGAGCCACCCAGGTGTCCCTGGTTTCTAATTTTAATTCACCAGAGAACATTTTACACTCAACCTGGTCAGACAGCTGTCCATGGGCAAATAAGAAAAAAATAATTGAAAAATTTTATTTTCAAGTTGGTTATTTGTAACTTGGGTTCTTTTTCCATAGAAGTAATAAGGGTGATTTCCTCAGGAAAAAGCCGAATAATCCATAGATAGCTCTAATGTTATCCTTGCACTAATGTTTCTATTGTGAATCACAGTGACCTGTGTTGGGACCTTCCTGGGACCAAACCTTGAAGGTGAAGTAGAAGCAGGAGGTTACTGGATGAAGTTTAGAGAGGAAAAGTTACTGAACCTGGAGAGTAGTGGTGGCTGGAAACACTGAATCACTTACCTCTCTGTGTGTCAGGCAACAGTTCCTGCCCATACCCTCCTTTCTGCTACTGATATGCCTCCTGCCATTACTTCTGTGTATTTTTACTCCCATGGCTGGACTCAACGGACACCGGGACAGGTGGGGAGAAACAATTTTCCTCACTGAAGTAACTTAAGTTGCCATTAGCAAAAGCCTCTTAAAAAATGCTTCTGGAATATGATGATGAGAGAGACAAAATGCTTGATTTACTCTCTCATGCCTCTACATTGAGTAGTCACGAAAAATAAGATGCCAAGTTTTAAGAACAATGGAAAACAGGAATAATGAACAATTTGTTGGACCTGAGAGAAAGAAAATCTATTTACCAAAGAACATGGCTCATAAGGTAGGCAGATGGTAAGAGTCTCGTAATCCCCTTTGCTTCTACTACCTTTCCACACAAAAGGCAGATTCATGAGGTTTTGATAATGGAGAAGGGAGCTTGGTCCTGCTCTTGGAGCTGCTTTATAAAAAGAGAAGGGCCACTTAGGTCCTTATCTTCTCCCCTATTCTCACCAAAAATGTAAAAAAAAAAAAAAGTTTTTTTTTTTTTTCCTCATCCCTTTACCAAGACGCAAGAGGACGTCTTGGCTGGGAACAGAAATAATGGCTCAATTTTGTGTCTCTGGGATTAGCATTGAAGAGCTAGACAGGAATAAGAAACAAAGACTACAAGGACTGTGCAATTAGTTTGCTCTGTGGTTTGTAATTTTCCATTCACCTTTCTAGCAAGAGAAGAAAAGACTAATAGATCATTTTGTCCAGGATCAAATTCTGCTGTTTTCCTGAAAGCCGGGCAGGGGTGCCGAGAGATTTTTTTTTTTCCCTCAAAACTGAATAGTATAATAAGGTATAACTAATACTTGGCTCCAGGTTAAGATCTTAGCAGGATTGTAATGCCTGTCAGGGAATTTGTAAATTTTTTTTTAACGTTTATTTATTTTTGGGACAGAGAGAGACAGAGCATGAACGGGGTTGGGGCTGAGAGAGAGGGAGACACAGAATCGGAAACAGGCTCCAGGCTCCCAGCCATCAGCCCAGAGCCTGACGTGGGGCTCGAACTCACGGACCGCGAGATCGTGACCTGGCTGAAGTCGGACGCTTAACCGACTGCGCCACCCAGGCGCCCCGCCTGTCAGGAATTTGTAAAGGGAAGTCATGATGGTGCTACTGACCAGACCACAATGTTTTCAATAATGAATGACAAATATGAAAAGCAGCCTATAAATATATTTTGAAATTCGTGATTATTCCTAGTACTCTAGGTGCAGAAGAAAAATAATTTGAGGAAACGATTTTCCTCAGGAGTGTGAAGAAAAATTCAGATGAAGAAATCATCTGTTTTGGTTCATTACTAAATTTACAAATAGAGAGTTTATGGAACAATATATAAAAATATATATGGTAGAGAAAACAGAAAGAGCTGGCTTGGAGGATGTCAGAAGGTAAGGAGGAGTGTTTATAACTAAGTAAAGTCCTCAAGGAAACTAAAGATGCAGTAGCATTACTGACGGCAGCTTGAATAGCAGTGGGAGGGTAACAAGTATCACAGGAAATAGGGCCCTTGATATTGAAGAGAACAAAAGTTGAGAATGCATCCAGAATGCAACAGGAAATGATGGAAAGATAAAAGGGGGGATATGTTATCATCTACAGAACAATAAGAATTAAATTCACATACATATGTAATAATATATTTATATGTCTATCTCTCAATATACATACACTCGCATATATTTACGTAGATTATATTGATACAAGTCATACATATTCCTAGACAGAAAAGATAGCTGAATGTACCAGGATAAGACTTTGATACAATAAATATGATGTATTTTTAAACTTAGTTCACTGAAATATACAAAACAGCAACAGATCATAATTGTGCATAATTTGTGAATCATCACAAAATGAAAGAGCCTATGTAACCACTACCCCGGTTAAGAAATTCAAAAACTTACCAACAACCTGAAGCTCCCTTGAGACCTTCTCACTCTCTGTCCCTTCCCTCCTGTCCAAACATGTCCATTCTTCCGACTGATGGAATAATTTTGCCTGTTCTGAGCTTGACTTATGTAAAAGGAATCATATGGCACATACTCTTTTGCTTCTAGTTGCTTTTGATCAACATAACGTTGATGAAATTAATCCATTTGTTATATGTAGCTTTAGTTCATTTACTATCATTCCTCTAAGGTGTTTCACTGTATGGATATATCACAAAATAATTATCCACCCTTCTATTTATGAACATTTGATCTGTTGCCAGGTTTGAGCTATTATGATAATGCGATGGGTATTCTGATAAATGTCTTTTGATGCATCTGCAGACACACTTCTGTTAGAGTGAAGTTGTCAGGGTATGATACGTTACATTTTGTAGAAAACGCCGAAGGTTCCTCAACAATTGTACCAATGTACACGGGCCACCACCAGTGTATTAGTGTATCAGTTTCTGTTTTTCTTTAACTTTTGCCAACGTAGCATTTTCGGTTCTTCAAATTTTAGCCATTCTGTTATGGTGCACAGTGGTATCTTGAAATTATACTTCTGTGGTGTCTAGTCAGGTGGAGCATCTTTACATCTATTTCTTGGTTTTCAGACTGCTGTCTTTTATGAAGTTCCTTTTTAAGTCTCTTGCCTATTTTTCTCTTGAATTGTTTCACTTTTTCTTATTTGTAAGAGTTGCAAATTCTGTATTCTGTATTCTCTTTCATGAGTTTTAAAAGTTTGTTTAATTGTTTATCTAACGGGCGCCTGGGTGGCTGAGTCGGTTGAGGGGCCAACTTCGGCTCAGGTCATGATCTCGCACTCCGTGGGTTCGAGCCCCGCGTCAGGCTCTGTGCTGGCAGCTCAGAGCCTGGAGCCTATTTCAGAATCTGTGTCTCCCTCTCTCTGACCCTCCCCCCTTCATGCTCTGTCTCTCTCTGTCTCAAAAATAAATAAATGTTAAAAAAAATGTAATTGTTTATTTAATTAAATTGTTATTTAAGTGATCATTTAAAGGTGTCTTGGTTAAACTTGGCTCTGTCAATCTCCGTATCAATTTTAGAAACAGCTGGCCAATTTCTACCAAATATCCGGTATGGTTTTGATTGGCATAGCATTGAATGTATAGTTCAACTTGTGGAATAATTGGCAACTTTACAATAGTGAATCTTAATAATGTTTTATATTCCTGGTAATTCCTATTATTTGATGATCCTTCTCCTCCTACTCCAGTCCAGGAAGGAGCAAGATATTCCATACTCATTATGTCATATAGTTAATAGCAAAACAGAACATAAATCAAAGTTGTCAATTTTTACTTTTGGAACTCATGGCGGAGCTAACCAAGAATCTGCAAGTCCTCGGTTGTAAGTCAGCAAGGGCATGCATGTTGAGGAACCGAAAATGTCAGAATGTTCAGCTGACAAATAGTGGCTTGAAATAGAATCATAGTTATCATAAAATCATATAGAAAAATAAGAAAAACCACATGAGGGGCACCTGGGTGGCTCAGTCAGTTAAACATTTGACTTCGGCTCAGGTCATGATCTCGCAGTCTGTGAGTTCAAGCACCACATCAGGCTTTGTGCTGAAAGCTCGGAGCCTGGAGCCTGGAGCCTGCTTTGGATTCTGTGCCTCCCTCTCTCTGTGTCCCTCCCCTGCTCACGCTCAGTCTCTCTCCCTCTCAAAAATAAATAAACATTGAAAAAAACATTAAAAAAAAAGAAAAACCACATGAAACTTCAATATTTTAATAATTTTAAATTTTATTAACTAAAATTCATTTTGAGGCCTGATATTTATACATAATTATGCTAAATATTTTTAGCTAAGCAGAGAGAAATGTCTTGTTCCTGAAAGAGACTGTAACATAGTAAACATGTCAACTTGTCCCAAATTAATTTATTAATTTGGAAAAATCAGATTTTCTCTACCCTATAACTTAAGACAAAATATATTCAAATACAGTACAGAGTTAATATAAAAGATAATGCTGTAAAATTATTGGAAAACATGAAGCATATTTATTTGATTTTGAGATATGTAAATAAGGATTTTTCAACAGAAAATAAAAGGAAAGAAGAAAGGGGCACCTAGGTGGCTCAGTTAGTTAAGCCTCTGACTGTTTTTAAAAAAAAATTTTTTTTAATGTTTATGTATTTCTGAGACAGAGAGAGTCAGAGCGTGAGTGGGGGAGGAAGAGAGAGAGAAGGAAACACACAATCAGAAGCAGGCTCCAGGATCTGAGCTGTCGGCACATAGCCCGACGCAGGGCTCGAACTCACAACCGCAGGGCTCAAACTCACAAACCGTGAGATCATGACCTGACCCGAAGTCGGTCGCTCAACTGACTGAGCCACCCAGGTGCCCCAAGCCTCTGACTCTTGATTTCAGCTCAAGTCATAATCTCGCGGTTCGTGAGTTCAAGCCCTGCATTGGGCTCTACACTGACAACGTGGAGCCTGCTTGAGATTCTCTTTCTCTTCCTCTCCCTCTGCTCTCCCACTTCAATGCTCTCCCTCTCTCTCCCTCTCTCCAAATAAATAAACATTAAAAAACAAGAAAGAAGAAAATAGAAAGGGAAAGATTGATGGGTAGTCATTTGACTAAGAAATCTAAAACTGCTTGATATAAAAGTAAAATCTAAATCAAAAAAATTAGTGATATAAAAAATAAAGTCCATAATAGAGAAAACTAAAAGTCAACCACCTGAAAATAAATACTTATAACAGGTGTCATAAAATGATAAAACCCTCATTTTAATAAAAATGCAAATTTAGACTCCTACTCCTTTCAATACTGAATTGAAAAATGGATTAATAGCAAATATAGAGTAAGGTGCCGAAACCCGCAATCTCATGGTAGTATCCCAGCGGTAGATAAAAAAAATGTTTCTGATAGTCAATTTGAAAATAGGTACCACGTGCCTTTAAAATATTTACTTCATTAATTTACCAAATATTCAAAGAATAAAGTCCAAGGAAATGGAAATATACATTAAGATGGTACCATTATATGATGATAAAAACATAGCAGCCACCTAACTACTCAACAATAGGGAACTAATTAAATATTTTATAGTGTATGCTAATAGATTCTCTGCTGCTATGTAAAAAAATTACATTTTATATGTTTAGTGATGTGGGAAAATGCTCACAATACATGAAGATGATTAAAAGGAGTATATTGATATCAATAAATGATAGAGCATAAAATCTTAATTTGTAAAAATATGTTTATAGAAGCTCTTTGGCCTGACCTCTACTATACAGACATCTGGTGTTTCCTCCTCCTTTTGTAAAATATCTTCCCCAATATCAATACTTACAGAGAGCTGGAAGCTCCCTAGAGTGCCAACACTTTGGTTCTACCAGTTGACTTGCATATGTAGGCAGAGATAGATTGTTTTTTTGTCTATTAAATTCCACTCCTGAAACCAATACTACAATATATGTTAACTAACTAGAATTTACATAAAATTTTGAAAAATTATATATATAATATATATATATTATAAAATTTTTAAAAATTATATATATTATATATATTATAAAATTTTGAAAAATTATATATAATATATATATAATTACATATATATGTAATTTTACTTGGTGTTATACTGAAAAAGTTTAATTATGGATTAAAATGCCTAGTAAACTTTGAATGCTAAAAGAGTAATTGTTGATATAAACTGAAGAGAACTATTTGATACAAGTCAATAAATGTAGTTACTCCAATAAGAGAATTTGCTTAAATTATGTATGGACAAGGAAACTGTGAAACAGGGTAAAGGATTAAAATCTAGAATTCTGCACTAATATTTTTCAGATGTCTTTATAATGTTGTTCCCACTTCAGGGAAACTAATCTAGAAATAATTTGTGGCTCACTAGGAATATGATTTATATTATAAAGATGACATGGTGCTCCCATCAAAAGACCTGTAGCCAGAAAAAAAAGTTTAGTTCTCTATCAAAAGATTAGTGAAGAAATAATTATATATTAACTTTCAGATTGTCTGTATATAAGTTTTAAGGATTCTATACTTTCTAAAACCTTTTCTTATTAACCAAAGACTGTTGGCTATCAGATCGGATGCATATGTTTGTATAAAAAACATATATTAGGATCTTAACACCAGAATGTTTTAATGGTTGTCTCTTGATGGTCATCATGGCTTTTTTCCCCCAAACATTTATTTTACAATTTTTCTGGAGTGAATATGAGTTACTTTGATCACAACTTAAAGTTATTTGAAACAAAAAGAACCTCCTAAGCCCCTCCTTCTCAAAAGGTATTAGGACTCTTGCCCAAACATGGGGCCATTGGCCTTGTTGCCCAACTGTGGGGTGAGTTTGCGGTCCTTGTTTCCACGGCTTTGGCCCCCACTGGACTTTGTAAAGGCCGAACCGACCTGCTACAAGGCCATCTGTTCTGTGTTCTGACGGACACACCTAGGGATGGGACAGTCTGTCCTAAGTTTTTTCAAGCCTAACAACTTCACAAAGTTCATGACACAAACAAGCATACACTACGGGAGGCAAATGTACTTAGTGCCCCAGCCAGTGTCTAGAACCAGGGTATGAATGATAATCCCTGTGAAGGACTGACACCTTGCAGAGTGGGTGCTTCCAGATCCTGCCCCAGCACTCCAGATACGCTTTGTTGGCAGCTTATTACAAGCAGGTTATACACTAACTGTGTCACATATACCATGTGTCTGTCACTTAGCACATGAGCACCAATCCTTTGCCTTGCACATAGTAATTCAGTAAATAGTATGTTTTTCTTTAGAAGATCATGAGAGGGATATGTGTGAAAATAAATTTGGTTTAAATGATAAACTATAAGATAGTAGGATCTATGGCTTTTCTCTATAACTTCTTGAGGCTAAACACAGCTTGAACCATGTTGGAACTAAGAGCTAGTTAATGTGCTAGTGAAGCGTCTTCCATTTTGCATGAGCGTTTTATGTCCGTGGTGTAACATTAGGTGATGACATATTCTTTTGAATTATATTTATATTCCCACACCCAATTTCCTAATTTGCTTTTCTTTTCTAATGTCTTTTTGCCCCCCTGAAGTCCATAGTATTAAAGACAAATACTTATTCCTTGAGAGGATATTGAGCTTTTGCTTAGGGTCATACATAAAGGAATTTGATTTAAATAATCACAGGAGTTAAATTGCATCTGTCAGGGAGTTCTACATTTTTGGCAGTTATAGGCTGCCTTTATTCAGTTTAATGATGAAGATTTGACTTTGTTGGATTTTTTCTTCTTAGTAAAATGAATGGTGCATCTTTCTTTAATTGTGATCCTCGTCAACCATTTGGCCCAGTAATGGTATGCAAATTAAACTCTTTAAAAATTAATGCTAACATTTATTAAATAATGCATCATACAAAAAGTTAATTTGAAATTCCAAGTTGGGCTCCCTGTCTGCTCATGAGAACGTATTTTTTTGTGTGCCATCTTCATAAAACATCTTTATAGTCTTTCTAAATACCTTGAATGTTTTTCCAGTATTTTGCAAAATTATCACTATGGAGACTGTTCGTGAAGACAGACTCTTTATGCTTTTCAGTCTGATTTGTATAAACTCTCAGATTTTGAATGCATGTCACTGCTCTGATTTTCTAAACTTAAAAGTGCTTACAAATGTTTCTTTACCAAAATTTAACAAGTCTAGCTAAGGCCTATATATACTTAAATGATATAAGCTTGAGTTTGCTTTTGATTTTCAATGTAAATCACATGCTAGTTTGTCAATTGTAAACCTTATGTAATATCTCCACCCAGACAGCAATAAGCACTGATATTCAATGTTGTACGTTAGTGATTTTATAAATTTGATCCGGGAATTTTAAATTAAATTGTGACCATGATCAGCATAATCTAAGAATGAGCCTTCTTGAGAGCTGAGGGGCAGCTTGGTATGGTCTTTGGAACAAGAGTACTGGAGCATGACTGCTGGGGTGTGTGCGCCAACCCTACTAGGTACTAGCTTTGTGGCCTCAGACAAAGTCCTTAAATTCCTGGTCTCAAGTGTCCTCATCAGTGAAAATGACAATAGTGATAGTACTTTTCTCATAGGGTTGTAATGAAATGTAAAAGAAATAATAAATATAAAGTACTGACCCATAGAAAACACACACTAACTATTAATGTCTTATTATCTCGAACATTTTATCTCACTGAGAAAAGTTTAGCTATGCTGTATAAGTGAATCTTCAAAGGATTTGACTGTAGTTTAAATTTGCCTTGCTAATGTAAGAGTAGGAGTCAAATATCTATTCACTTTTCATTGTTTATAAGGAAAGGAATTTGGGAAAGTGTAAAATTCTTCATTATAGCTGTTTCTTCCATTCGATGTGAATTGCTAAAAGAGAGAGTTTCCCATGCCTGTATTCAATAAACTTGCATTTGACATCTGCTGTACGCAAGGCTTTGAGATGACATCAGGCAGGTGAACATCATCAGAGGAGATATGGCTCTTATCCTCAAAGAGTTATCTGTATAGTTAGCAAGATTTCAATAATTAAGTCAAACATAAATTTAAAAAATGGTATGTAAAGAATTTAAGTAATGAAAAATTCATGAGAACCTATAATCAAACATATAAAAAGGTTATATAAACAATAAATAGGTTTGCTTATTTTGTATTTGTTTATATATAACCTTCTTATTTCATAAAATATGTGAAGCCCCCATGCTAAGCATTGAAAGAGTAAACTCATTATGGTTGGGTTGATCTATAAGGGCTTTGTGAAAGTGGTGGACCTCATGATGGCGTCATCTCTTAGACTGTCCTATAAGTGTTAATAAGCTATTTACATAGTTAAATTGGAGGTGGGGGTAACCTAAGGGCTCAACAATTCACATCGTGTCTAATTACTGTTCAGATCCACCCTGCAGTAAGCTTGTTGAGTTTTCACCAAGAAGATACTATCATAGATCACAAGTCTGATCATTTCAATAGTTCTGTGTTTATTGAGGACCTAGTCAATATCGCCACATGCCCACTCCCCCAGCCCTGAAAAAAAAAATTGAATATGTCCTAAGTACTGGGAAGAAAGAAAGAAATTCGTTGTTGTTTCCTGGCCTTCAGTTGCTCACAGAACATGGAACAAATATTTGTTATGCTTTATGATACATGCAGTGATAAGAGTAAGCCAGAGGTGTGATGAATAGGGGGGAGTGGGAGGGTGTCTGTTTCAGGGAAGGCTTGAGAGAAGAGCCAGAGTTTTTCATTCTTTGCATTCCTGAATAGAAGCCAAATAAAAGTTTTAATTTTGAATCAGTTCAGAGTGCTTCACAACTTTTTCCTTTCCACAGAATCTAAAGCTATGATCAGTGAGTAAAAATTGCTAAGATAAGTATCAATCAGCCAAGAGTCTGTGGGACAATCATTCTTTGTGACTGACACTTTGGTGTCATTAGAGTGTTTGAAAAATGGATTTTGGGCTTAGATATCTAAGTGAGTTGGAAAATACTCTAAATTAAAAATAAGAGAGTGTTCCCAATTAATAATGGATCTAAGCAAATGTTGTTTCCCACTATACTTAATGGAGGTTTTTTTTTTTTTTAAATTGTTCATTTTTTCTTTATTTGTTCAATCATTTATGCATGTGCCAGGCTCTGTACAAAATTTTTGGCTGATTTGGGAATGAACAAGCACAATTTATTTCTTCATGAGTTCTTATAGTCTAATGTTTAATACATAGCTGTCTTATGAAATTGCCAAAGCCCATTAGTTGGTAAGAATAATCATCTCATAGGCAGGGACCTATTCCACTGTAGTATGGCTGTAGATGCAAAGACAACCTAAAATAAGGGAAACTTTCAGATTCCTGGGTGGCTCAGTCGGTTAAGGGGCCTACTCTTGATTTCGGGTCAGGTCATGATCTC
Source organism: Prionailurus bengalensis (assembly GCF_016509475.1). Classification (NCBI taxonomy): domain Eukaryota; kingdom Metazoa; phylum Chordata; class Mammalia; order Carnivora; family Felidae; genus Prionailurus; species Prionailurus bengalensis. The sequence goes on from NC_057353.1 coordinate 50,573,608, forward strand.
ACGGTTCCTGAGATTGAGCCCCGCTTTGGGCTCCATGCTGACAGTGCAGAGCCTCCTTAGGGTTCTCTCTCTCCTCTCTCTTTGCCCCTCCCCAGCTCTCTAAAATAAATAAATACATGTTAAAAATATAAAATAAAATAAGGGAAACTTTCAAGTACTAATTTATTAGATATCAAATCAACTCAGCTAAAAACCATAGGAAAATAATTAAGATAAAAATCCTTACATTTAAGGACAGCACAATCTAAATTCAAATGATGAATAGGACATTTATTAGAATCTTGCATCAATATCAAGTCATTATAATTTTAAGTGATGGTTAAGAAATTGGGGAATTTCTAAGAATGCTACTGTTACCCCTAATAATGACCCAAGTGCTTCATAATTTAAGATATAGTTCTTAACAGCAGGTGCGTAAATATGTATGTAAATATATCATCTCTGTTTGCAAAGGAGGAAACTGAGACTGAGAAATGTTGAGTGATTTGCCTTCTGTCAAGAAGAAGTCGATAAGTGGTAGAGCCCATACTGTATTTAATCTCTACTCTGTCTGTCAGGAATCTGTCTAATAGAAAAGAGATATTTCTAAATGGTCAACAATAAAAGAATTAAGATTGCTTAGGTTTTATGCACTGAATTTTAATGACAGCATCTGAAGAATTTTTTGAGAAGGCTGCTTTTTCTCTGTTTTAACCTGGTCTGGGTAGGTCAGGTGCTGATGATCATGGAGGTAAATATCTCAGTATACTTGTCTCTTTAAAAAAATTATTTTTAATGTGTGGGGGAGGGACAGAGAGTGAGAGAGACAGAGGATCTGAAGCAGGCTCTGAACTGACAGCAGAGAGCCGATGAGGGGCTCAAATTCACAAACCATGAGGCCATGACCTGAGCTGAAACCAAAAGTGGGCGCTTAACCAACTGAGCCACTCAGGCACCCTAGTATACATGGATCTTATAGAAACTACAAAAAAATTATATTATACTAGAATCGAGATATAAAACACTAGAGCAGAAAAATATGCAATATGTATATGCATATGAATGCTAGGGATGATGTAGCTAGTGATTACATAATCCTTATCATTCTTTTTATTAGGCAGGGGCGGGCTTCTGGAATGGGTCCTATGGTGGGAGATAGATAGCTGGCAGAGATGGGAGGGGTGTCATTTCTGGCAGAGGCTGTGTCTTAATGGTGGGAGTTAGTAACAGGCTTTGAAAAACATGTTTAAAGGAATAGAGGGATTAGTAAGGGTAGTTGAAGATAAGAGAAGTGAATTTTTGGTGTCCTTAATGAAACATTTTGAAGCAAAAGAAAGCTTTGTTCTTGTTCTTGATTTTAATACATGGTTGGGATTCTACTATAATGCCCCACTGGATTCATGCCATGGCAGGTATTTTATAGGACTTTAACTAGTTTAACTACAGTTAAAAATAAAGATGGCCTGACCAATTGTTGAGTGCTGAGCATAGGCGTATAAATTGGTATGACTATTTTATTACTAAAAGTAGTCTTATCCAATAGTCCCTGGAAAACAGAGCCTGAATTAAAGAATTAAGAGGTGATGCTTTATTTAAGGGCACAATTCCAAGGTAGTGAAGGTGAGAAAAGGGGAAGTGATGTTGTTAAGGATAGGAAGCAATGCAAGGTGACATGTTATCTTGCTGGCCACTGCTTTATGACAAACCTAAGAGAGACAAAGATATTGCTTTGGGAGGTGCACCCCCTTGCAGAGATCGGGTATCTCTGATTGGACTGCATGGTGGAAATGCCTCAGAATGGAAGGTGGGAGGGAAGAAGGAGAAGGACTTTGTCTGGACGTCAGCACCTCCCATCTCTTTTTTCTTATTGGTCAGATTTCATCCATGGGAACATCCCACTCCCACCCAACACACACACCCCTTCAGCAGCTGCTCAGAGCCCAGACTCTACACTTCTCAGTGGGGTGTGGCATTGAAGTCTAGAAAGGGGAAAGACACTGGGGATTTCGGGTTTGTGTCTGGTTGGCTTTAGACAGTGGATCACCAGTGTGTAAGCAGAGTTGGATGGTTGCGACTATGTCAGACCAAGCGGCTGAAGGTTGGAAGAATCTGAGGAAGTGCAAAGAAATAACACATTTATTTCCTGTTATTATATGTCAAGTGCTCCACTAACACTTTACATGCCTTATTTCTTTTGATCTATTATTATTCCCATTGTGCAATGAGTTATTCCAACCTTAGAGAACTAAAGTTACTTATCCTTAGATTTGAAACCTAGCAGTTATTAATAGTCTGTTGGAGGGCAATTTCTTTTTTCCCCTCCCCTGCTCTTTCCTCTCCCCTCTCTCCCCTTCTGTTCCCTTTTTTTACCTCCCTCCCTCCTTTCCCTCCATTCGTTCACGCTCTCTCCTTTTTCTTCATTCCCTCTCTCTTCATTTTCCCTCTTATCTCTCTCTCTCTCCCTCTCCCTGTTCCCTTTCCCTTCTCTCTCTCTTCTTTCTTTTCTTTCTCCTTTATTTCACTCCTTCCCCACTCCATTCCCTCTTGAATAAGTATTTTAAATTACCTACTATATTCTAGGAATGGCTGTACCTGATAAGAATACACAAACACAGTCCCTGCTCTCTTCTTTTTTTTTCATTTAAAAAAAATGCTTATTTATTTATTTTTGAGAAAGAGGGGCGGGGGGGTGGAGATTATGAGCAGGGGAAAGACAGAGACAGAGGGAGACAGAGAATCCCAAGCGGGCTCCAGGCTGTTGGCGCAGAGCCCCACGCGGAGTTTGAACTCACAAACCCACAGATCCTGACCTGAGCCAAAACCCAGAGTCGGACACTTAACCGACTTAGCCACCCAGGTACCCCTGCTCTCTTGCTTCTTAAAATCAAATTGGGGAATGGGAAGGAGAAACACGCAGTAAAAAAGTAAACAAATAGTCAAAATATTTTCACATGGTGATTTGTGTTAAAAAGACAATGAGAGGATATGTGAAGTCTACGTAAGGGTATAAAAGGGGTGAGGTGAGAGAAGATACTTCTCTGAATAGTGTGTTCAACAAAGTCCTTTCTAGTGGGAGGCGGCACTTGACTTGATATATGACAGATGATAAATAACTTGGAGACAGGTCAACCAGATTGCTAAGTGGGGAGTAGATACAGAAGCTAATTAGAAGGCTGCAGGAGAGATCCAGGCCAGCAGTGATGGGTTAGACTGGGATGGTAGCATGGAGAGGAGGGAAGGGGGTAGGTGCAGCATAGAGTTGAGAAATAGGACCAAATAGAGGTCTCAACGATGACGCTTAGGCTTTTGATGTAAACAATAGGGCAAATGGTGTTTCCATTTATTAAGATGGAAAAGATGAGGGGAGGAATGCGTTTCGTGTAGAGGGTAAAAAGTTCTAAGTTGGATGTGTTAAGTCTGAGCTGCCTGGTAGCCATATAAACGGAGGCACAAGGAAACTGTCAAATATACGTGCCTGGAGTTATGTAAGAGATATGGACTAAAAATAAAACTTTGGGAGTCATTGGTGTAGAAATGAAACTGAAAGCCATATTCTATTTAAACATGAGTTTTACAAAGAGCTGATGAGACAAATGCTGTGCTGTTTCAGGGATTTTTCTCTTCTTTCTCTTCTTTTTTACTTATTCTGACTCTGTTTTCCACTCTTAAATATAACAAAAAATGCTTGCATTTCCTAGCAGAGTGAAGAAAACTTTACAACAATTTGTTATGAGTTATGGCCCTAAAATATGACCAATCTTTCCTTTTGGTTTTAGAATTCAATTTAAAAACCCATGTGCTTTAACATTCTTTTAATTTGTAAACCGGGGCTTCTTTTAAAGTGATTGTCTCTAGTGAATTAGAGAAGGCAAGCATCAGTGGGAGCTAATAAGATATCCATGTGTAGTCTCACAGAAAGTTTCTCTTTTTTTTTTACCTATAAAATGTACAAATATGCTTGCTAAGCAATAGAATACAAACAAAGGCACTTAAAAATGGTCAAGTCATGTTTGTGTTTTAAATCATAGAAGGTGAAGATAATAAAGAAGAATGAACTAACTGAGCATATTCCTGGAGAGACTTTGTTCAGGGAAAGCAACTGTCATTGTGGAGAACTTTTGGAAGGAATATGAGATGCCACAATGCATCATGGAACCCATCTCTGGGTTCCTGGTTTACAACAAGGCCAAAGAAATTTTGCAGAAAACAGTATTTTCTTTATGCTGCTAAAAATTCCCCCATTCTCAAAGCTAAGAAAAGAGCTGGTTTTCAATAAATATTCACAGAAGCATGATTACATAGTTCCCCAAAGGCTCATGTGGGTTTGAAAGCTCTCGCCGTTTAAGGCAACACTGACCATGCTGTATTCACACGGTACTGGGCTTCATATGAACATAACACCTTGGTTTGTAAAACATACTCAAAGCAGTGAGTTTAATATCCAAATGTTAAATCCTACTTTATATCTGGCTATGTACCATGAATAGTATATGGCAGGTCTAGTATAGAACAGGATATAAACTGTATTTAGAGTAGGAATCAGTGAAGAAGGAAGAGTACTTCTCTCTGGTATTTGAGAAGATGAGTTTAGATTCCTGATAGAGATGGAAATTTTAAACGTTTTCCAAAAAAGGAAGGAAGAGAATCAATCATCTGTGCGTTGGTGCTTATTCCAAGTATCCAATCAAGAAGTATTGGGAGAGGGGCACCTGGGGGGCTCAGTCGATTGAGTGTCCAACTTTGGCTCAGGTCATGATCTCACAGGTTCGTGAGTTTGAGCCCCGTGTCGGGCTCAGTGCTGACAGCTCAGAGCCTGGAGTGTCCTTTGGATGCTGTGTCTCCTTTCTCTCTCAAAAATAAATAAACATTAAAAAAGAAGTATTGAAGGAAGTGGGTATGAACCTACATATCATACCTATATCACCTCAAGCCTTGATTCTGCTTTTTTATACAGTGAGCAGCTAAATATTTTGACCATTACTGTGGACAATTGAGGAGATGGTGGATCCAAAAAATCTGGAGAAAATCCGGGAGATGGTAGGAATAGATTGTTACAAAGCTTCCAAGACAGTGTTTGCCGATTAGAAACTAACCAATAAAATGCATCGTTGAATAAAATATGATTAACTGAATATGTGGGCAAATAATCACATTGTCTATTGATAACTTCCTAAATTTTTATTTGTTGGAAATATGGAAGATGGTACTATCCTTATGTATTATGACTGAAACTGTGAGCTGATGAGCTGATGGCCAAAATAGGTCTAATTGTTTCTGTATTTTTAAGTGTAGATTGAATTCATGTCAGCTAAAGAAATCTTATCAAAATTCTTTCAGATTATAGGCATCAATATAGAATCTCTATCCCTATTCTTGACTTTTTTTTAAAACACTCTCTAGGTCTTGATAATTTTTTCTGCAGCAAGAAAGACTAATCAAAACTTTTGTGCTGTTCAATGCAAATTAAAATAGATATGTCTCAAGTCACTTTCTCTTGTATCTCCTCATGCTTCCTGAAGTCTCTTAATTTTATTGCTCAATTTATCATTTTTTCTGATTCATTCTACTTACCACTATCAGATTAGTGTTTCTGAAAGTCTATATTAATTTTTGTGCTTAAATATCCATAAGGTGTTTTCCCCAAACGTCCCATGTATCCTATACCCAGGTAATACAAACAAGGAATCAGTGCTTCAGTGCTTTTGGGAATTGCTGTACACGGTCTTTCACTCTCAGGGACCCCAGTACATATTAGCATATTAAAGGCCAAGAGAGTTTCTAGAGTAAAAATAGCTATCTAATTTTGTTTAACCCAAACGATTCCAAAAGTATTTGAACTCGAACCCTTCGTCCTCCATAGGGACCACACTTGAAAGATGCAAATCTAAAGATGTCTGATTATATTAAAAAATCTTCAAAGATCTGTTAGAACTCTAGGGTAGATATGAGATCAAATAGTCCAATCATTTCACTTTACAAACAGTATAATGGGACTAACATAGGGCAAGAGGCATATCAAAGTTCACACTAGCAAGAACTTTCTCAAGTTAGCAAAGAGACAGAATTTTACTCTCGCTCTCAAAGCCTGTAGTTCTTTTCATCATGTTTTGCTTTCTTTCAAAGTGAGTTCTAGAAGCTAAAGTTTCTCTTTTCCACATCTTATCTATTATTTACGACTTCTCCTGATGGCAGAGTGTATGGGAGACCATGGTTTAGAATTACTTATTCAGAATTCAGTGCTAACACTGAATGGAGTGCTGGTGGACCATTGTGAGCACACTAGCCATAGTTCTTGCTCAGATGCAACACATTGCCTAGTAGGGGTGGTTGACATAAAGTAGGCAAAGTAATAAATAGGTAATTACAAGTTTGAACAGACAGTAGAAAGCTGCATACTGGTTTCTGTGATTGGGAATGAAGGTGGAATCCTATTTAGATAGGGCTCATAGGAAGGGTCATTTCATAAGAGGCAACATGTAAACCGAGAGAGAATCCAGCTGTGCAAAGACCCAAGGACAGGAGGTTTCTAGATAGGATACTCACACAGAAGGAAATAGTTTTTCAGGGGTGAAACAATGGCCCAGGTAGCTTGATTGTGGTGAATTAGGGGAACGTGGTTGGGGTGAGTTTGGATGGGCCACTTAAGTATTCATGATATAGCGCATTGTAGGCTAGAGAAAACTGTTGTGTTTTAAAGAGGATAGGAAGCTATAGCTTCATGTGGTGGACTGGTGGTCATTTATTTCACAAGTGGTAGAGTAGATTCCAGGCAAATGCTTCAGTGGGATTCTGAGATGGCAGTTCCCATCAGCTCATCATGTGAAGGGATCACTAGCGTTGTGAAAGAATGTGAAATTAATTAAATACTTGTTGCTACAGCATGTATGTAGCTGATAATAAGAAGCCTGATAGGTGAGAGCACCCTGTTACGGAAGGTGCTGTCAGTACAACTGTATGGGAAGAGAGGAGGCCTGGCCGGTGGTGGAGACAAGATGGCAGGGAGATCTTCCTGTGGTCTTCAGCCTAGAATGAAGTGGTCAGAGATGGTAGTGGACAGAGCAGCAGAGGAACAGGCAATAGGCCAGGCAGTTGTTAGGGCAGAACTTGGAAGCTTCTGGCCCTCAACATGGACTGCCTATGAGTTGGTTCTGAAGGACACTTGATGAAAAGGGTCTTTGTCTCGTGGCTAGTAATACAAGTAAAGGTGATCTGGCTGTGGTTAGCATTGTGGTGCAAGCTGTACAGGCTCCAGCAAAAATGCTCAATATGAAACTGATGCTATTGGTACATACTTTCATCATACAAAGAAGGATTTCCCTGAGACTTCTGGGTATGCCCTTTTCCAGCCCAAGAGTTCTATTTTCTTTTCATCACAGCAACTGAATAAACTTCCTCAACAATGTAAGCTCTGAGTCATTATTTTGAATTATTTTCCCATACAGATTTCCTTCTTTCCTTCTTTCCTTCCTTTGTTCCTTCCTTCCTTTCTTCTTTCAATGTTTTTTTGTTAACCCTGTGCACACATAAGCTTTAGACAATGGAGACTCATAATGAACAAGATAGAGAAGATTCCTGATCTTGTGAAGCTGACATTCTCTAGGCATATCTCCTAATATTCTGAGTTAGAATTTTCCTTGCAGTAAAAAGGACTATCAGGGGGTTTGTAGTGTTTGAAACCCAGAGTACAAGCAAACATTTTATTGAATATGATTTCTGCTTACCAAAATATAATTTCTATTCCTAATGTGGATATTAGGAAGGAGCTAATCAATCTTATGGTAAGTTATTTTGGTTAAGCAAGGGAACATAATGACTTATTTTTTAATCACGGATTCAAACAAAAATTTATGTATAAAGATATTTATCTTAAAATTTTAGAATAACTGAATGTGGAAAAAATAGGGCAAAAGTAGATAAATAGCATTATACAGTAGCATTATACAGTATTATATATCCACTAAAACTCATGCTTTTAAAGAAGCCATATTATGTAGTGATTAAGACCATGGGCACTGGTGGCAGACATTATCTTGAAGAGGTTACTTCACACATCCCTTTACATTAACAGGCTATGGTTTTCTCTCCAGGCCTGTGCATGTTAATCAACCTCATTTCGTTCTCACAGTTGCATAGCATGAATTGTACTGATAGATTATAATTTGTTTAACCATCCCTCTGTTAATGGATATTTGAGTTATTTCCCATAACTTGCTTACAAATAGTCTGAAATAGACATCATTGCACACATACTTTGATGCCCGTGGGCTGGCATTTTAATAGGACTGAGTGCAAAAATTGGATTGGATTGCTGACTGATGGTTTGCACATTCATAATTTTGTGAGAGTGTCAAACTCCAAAAAGTTTGTGTCACTTCTGCTTCTCACAGTGACAGAGTTAATTTCCCCAAACCCTACAATTTAGTATTGTACTTAACAAATGCTCATGTCGTAACATGGCCATTTTTATGTGCATCAAACCTCTTTGAAACTCTGTGTCACTTTTAGTTCTATAATCCTTGATGAGTTACTGACTCTCTTAGCTTCAGCCTTCTGATGCTCATAATGACAATATCAACAGAATTTTTTTATGCTTTGTATTAAATAATGCAGTGTAAAATGCTAGCATTGCATCTGGCATATGAAAAGACTCAGCAAATGCTGTTATAGTGCACTAGTGAAAAGTGCCAATTGTGGAACCAGACTGTTGGTTCATATCCTGCTCAGCAATTTACCAGCTGTCTTGACCTCTCTGTGTCTCAGTTTCCTCATTTGGAAAGTAGAGATAATAGTTGTACCCACCTCCAAGGGTTGTTGTGAGACTGAATCAGGATACATAGTTTCTGACACTTAGTACACTTTTAAATGTTAGCGACCAATTGTTTTATTGCTGTGAAGCATAATTATTTAACATTTTCTTTTCACATTTGGTTTTGAGAGAGAGAGAGAGAGAGAGAGAGCGCACGCGCACAAGTCGGGGAGGGGCAGAGAGAGAATGAGACACAATCTGAAGCAGGCTCCAGGCTCTGAGCTGTCAGCACAGAGCCCAACACGGGGCTCAAACTCATAAACCGCGAGATCATGACCTGAACCAAAGTCAGACGCCCGAACAACTGAGCCACCCAGGCGCCCCTATTTAACATTTTCTCATTTCTCAGTTTTTCACTACTATGAAAAATGATGCAGAAACATTCTGTGTATTCTTGGCAGATATTTCTGATTATTTTACTAGTATAGAATCCTAGAAATGACATTTCTGGATCAGAGAATGAAAGAACATTCACTGTTCTAAGGCTCTTCCGGGATTATACCCAAATTTCTTTCAGAAAAATTATTTATTGGTTAAATTTACAAATTTATACTCTCACCAGCAATGGATAAGCCAGGACCTACCTCAACATGACCCTACCAGTATTCAGAGATACAGTATTGATTTTTATCTTTTCTAACCTGATAGTAAAATTAGTAACTCATTATTATTTTTATCTGTAGATCTATGAGTGCTAAAGGAACTTAACCATTTTTTTCCTGGATGACTATCATTTCTACTTACTCTGTGAAATATCTGTAGTATTTTCTCTAGTGTTTAATAGAGCTTTGGCTTTTATTTATTAATTCATAAGAGATTTTCAGATATTAACATGGCCCTGATGGTATTGCATGACATAAATATTCAATTACTTTATGGAATCCTTTATGCTCCTTCTGCTAACTGCCAAAATTCTTCAGCTTCTCAGCTTTGTATTCCTGAGAGGGTAGTTTGATAGTCAGCTCATATTTTTGAACCTAATGATGCAGTCCAGACCATAGAAGACTATGTATCTTATAAATCATATATCCTGATTGGAAAACTATGGCCCCAGGGAAAGTGATCATATGGTATAGAGGATAGCTGTAGTGATTCAGTTGTTTGTACAAAAGGTAGGTTCCCTAAATTGGGGACTGTGCAGACAGCAGAAAATACATCTAGGTTTATATTTAACAGGGTTTATGTTTCTAAATAGTCAATTTCCTCAACATCTTTATTGAATAATTTCTTTCCTCCACTGTTTAGTATCTTTATCAAATATTCAGTTCTTCTACACATTGTGGTCTATTTTGAGGTTATCTATTCTGTTCCATTGATCTATCTGTCATTTGTTATGCCAGTTACAGAATGTTTTAATTAATTCTATTCCATAATTATTCGAGGGAACCTTCTTTTTCTTTCATTTTTCACAATTGCATTTGTTATTATTTTGAATTTTAATTCAAAATGAAATACAGAGAAATGTTCTAAAGGTTTCTCAATAAAAATCTTGTTAAAATAGTAAAGTCTGTAAATTAATTGGGGGAAAACTGACATTCTTCCCAATGATACTAATTTTTTGAATATTTATTGTTGCCAGTGACTATTGCTTGTGAAAATTTCTTTTTGAAATTATTAATATCTTCTCTGTACATTGAAAACGATTAATTTTTATAAATATTTCAAAGATATTTGAGAGAGAAATATTTGCATTGGTACAACCACATCAATCTTGTTATTGTCTATATCCCTATTTTTAAGCTTTGCATTATCCAAAACTCATTTCAGAAGCATATAGAATAGTACTTTCTGTAGTATAGAATAGTACCTCCTTTTTTTTTTTCAACACCCAGCTTCAACATTACCAACGCACAGTTGGTTTTGCTTCATCCTTAACCTTGAAATGTCCCCCATTCCTGAATTATTTTTCAGTAAATCCTAGACATCATATAGCTCTAAAACATAAGAACTCTGAAAACGTAATCATGATGTTAGCATTGCAACTAAAGATAATTAACAGTAATTGCTCAAAATGAAATATCTCCCAGTTCTGAAATTTTCAATTGTTTTATAATTTTTTCTTTTTTTTATTTTAAACATTTTGTTGGGTCCAAACATTGTGACTGGATTTTGTGCCTCCTGGGTTTGTTTTAAACTATAGATTTTTCCTTCACCTCAAGATTTTGCGTCATTTCAATTTGTTGAAGAAATCAGGTTGTTTGTCTTATAGTTCTCCAGTCTGTATTTTGTTGATTCCATCCCTATGGTCTGGCTTAAAATGTTCCTCTGTTCTCTATTTCCTGTAATATGGTATTTAGGTAGAAATGCTTGATCAGATTTGGGTCAATATTTTTTTTTTCCAATCAAAATGGCTTCACTGGTGGTGGGAATTCTTCTGTTAGGAGGCACTTCTTGCTTGGTTGTTGTAGTTCATGATGTCAGCAGACTTTCATCATTGCCCAGCTCCATTATTTCATTAAGAGTTGCAAAATAGTGACACATTTACTTTATATTACTTATTTATTTATTTTTTACTTTAAAAATGTATTTTATTTTTATCATTTCTTCTTTACTCATTAATTTACTTTTTATTAAGTAAAAATTCCCTTCCTCATTCTTTTGGTTATCTTGAGGTGACATTCATACAGGAAAACATGATAAATACTGTGTCTTAGCCTTTATTTACTATGTCAATTTTTGGGGGGGAGGGTAGAGGGGCAGAGGAAGAGAACGAGAGAGAATCTTAAGCAGATTCCACACTCAGCATGAAGCCTGATGCGGGGCTCCATCTCCTGACTGTGAGATCATGACCTGAACTGAAATTCAGGGTCAGATGCTTAACCGGCTGAGCCACCTACTGTGTCACTATTTTTGGTTTATTTGAAATGTGAAATGTTGAGTGAGACTTCAAAGTCTAAAGATGGTATTCCTATATATTTTTTCTTAAATCTAGCAGTTTTTGCTTTGAATAGCACTAATAAAATACTAGTCTTTTGTGCCCTATATTGCCTATAATTTGGTAATAGTACTAATATAGTAATTCAAATACTATACTTTGAGTAGTATTAATATAGTGCTATTTGGGACACAACATTTGTTATACCTTTAATGTGCTTTTTATTAATCTGACTTTATACGCTTTGTTGGATGAGGCTTGTGGTGGGTGTAGTGCTCACATTTTATTTGTCTGAAATTAACAATGCCATTTTACTTCAATTTTATTTAAATATTTTTGATAAATTTTTGCTCATTGTCGTCTTCCCTTTATATTACAAAGTACTAAATTCTCATTAAAAAGATTCAAATAATACAGAAATTTATGCAGTGAAAGCTCAAAGATTATCCTCCTTTTCCAATGTTAACTCCTTAGGAAAAACATTGTTTAACAGTATGGTGTATATGCTTTTGGATATTTTTCTATGTACATATAGATAGACACACATATAATACATGTACATGCACACATTTTTCTACAAAATGGGATCATATTATATATAATATTATACAATTTACATTTTATCTTAGTATATATATATACTTGTATATATACTCATACAGATGTACCTATGTGAATGTGGCCTAACAATGGAAATGCTAAGAGTATACATACTTTAAATGTTTTCAAATAATGACAATTTTTTTTCAAAGAGGTAGAATCGCTTTACTCCAAGTATAAATGTGCTCTTGGCCTCAAACTTTGCCAATACTATATATCCATCCTTTTAAAATGGTTGCCAGGTTGATAGGGAAAAATTTTATGTTATTGTTTAATTTTCATTTTCCTAGTTACTAGTGGTCAAAGATTTTTATTTGCTTGGTCGTGTTTATATTTCCTCTTTGAGTTGTGAGTTCCCATCCTTTGCCTGTATATTTTCACAAGTACTTTATTATCAAGTTAGCCAAAATTTGATTTGTGGCTACTCCCCTAATATAAGGTTAACCTGAAAATGTGATCAAGGATTTGGTTATGATTAGATACCAGAAAGTTTGAAGTTGGCATTATCTGGTAAAACAGTGAAGGGCAGATATATTCTTTTTTTTTTTTATAGTTTATAAATTTTTGAGAGACAGAGACAGAGCATAAGTGGGGGAGGGGTAGAGAAAGAGAGAGAGTGGGAGACACAGAATCGGAAGCAGGCTCCAGGCTACGAGCTGCCAGCACAGAGCCTGACACGGGGCTCAAACTCACAAACCACAAGATCATGACCTGAGCCAAAGTCAGACACCCAACCAACTGATCCACCCAGGCACCCCAGGGCAGATATATTCTGATGATGAATAAGGGCATAGCCTTATGTTTTGACAAACAGCCAAGGGGAAGAAAAGGTTATTCTTCTGTGAAAGCCCAAAAGCCTAGTTTGGGGCATATAGAAATGTAAGTAGAAGTTTCTTTTTCTTATTTTACCTCAACAGTAAGGGCATCAAAGTAGGTCAAGGAGGAATGTGTGGTTAGCACCAATATTTTCCATGGGAAACAATTCTGAACTTGATGCCTGTAGCTGCATGGTAAGTAGGAGTAGCAAAAGTGTGGCATGCATGCCAGTCTTTCTCTATCCTGCTCCCATGGCAGACATCACTAGTCAATCCTGGCAATGTTTCCTCAAAACTTACATACAACTATCAGTTCTTTTTAACATAGTTCTCCAGGCTTATCTCTAATTAATGTGCATAGACAATCAAAATGAAATTGATTTACATCCCTATTGTATAATGGGGCTCATTAGAATTTAAGCTCCAGTAGAGCGTGGGTTTGTCTGTTTCGCTTTCTGATGTTTACAACAATACCTGCAACATACTAGACACTCAATAAACATTTGTTGAATGAATAGAGAAATAATAAATTTAGACAGAAAAGTTTCAAGGCATATTCAAATATCCTTCACATTTGCAATAGGATTTTAATAAAGCATTCATGAATTATCTATTTCTTAGCATTTTAACTTCCTAGTCGCTAGTTCTGAGGTTATTGAGGGAAATGTTTGCTTCTGATATTATTTGAATATTGAGGGTTTGTTGTAATGGATTTTTTTTAACTTATAAATATAATTCTGTTGGATTGCTATAAACAATAGCAATTACAACAGAAACATTAAATGGAAAATAGCTGTATTTTCAAATACCTTTGGCATCATCAGTATGATTAGCTTCCTCTAGTTCCATTCCTTCTGAATTTACAATTTGACTTTAGATCAAACTTGACAGTAGGTATGACTGTGACTAAATTGAACTGGATGGTAAAACTTATACCTTATTTTGCTAAGGTCAACATCTTTTCTGATCCGTATGTGAATGTGACGCCGAGAAATGTTCTTTCAAGCTGGCTTGAGCAAGGGGCAAGCATGATTTCTTTCTTTCTTTCTCTTTCTTTCTTTCTTTCTTTCTTTCTTTCTTTGTCAATGAAGCTTTGGTGCTGAAACAAATCAGGGTAAATCAGGAATTATGGCAACTTGATTAGAATTGTTTGAAAATTGTAGCTCAATTCAAAATTCAGTAAGGCAGGATTAGGAAATAGGGAAGAAAAAATACTACTTGTTCCAGAAATCAGGGAGCAGTTCATGTATATGGCAAAGGAGCCCCGTTACACATGGCCACTTAGTCTATATCCTCAGCTTGATTAATTTTCCAGACTTCTTGGTTACCTTTCCCATCAATCTTATTTGAGAACTAACACTGTCTCAAATGCTCATTTTAAAATCTTCACTTACGATTGTATGAAAGTTTCCAGTTTACAAAGTGGAAAGTGCATTCATTTAAATCTATTAGCTAAGTGTTTCTATCATTAGTTGGATCCCCCCCAAAATCAGAGGTAGTGCCCTTTGCCACTTGTTCACATGGCTCGTAAGTGGCAAAGCTGTGCTCTTCCCATTCCAAATTGAATGGACTTTTAATAAACTACTTCTGCCTGAAATAGCATAACTGTGACTATTTTTAAAAAGAAAAAAAATGGGGGTACACCATGAATGCAGGCTGGAGAGATTTTTATGGTCATTTAAAGATGGATGCAAAGTGACTGTAGTAGGTAGATAGGCATTTCGTGTGTGAGGGTTTTATTTTTAAACATTTCAGGAATACGTGAATGCTTCTTGTGTGTTTTTGTTACTGACTTGGCTGCTCCCCTCTTTGTTGAAGGTTTGGGGGCTCAGATTGAAGCTTTTCCTCTTTTCAGCTGAGCTCAGTTTGCAGTTCAGATCATTTCCTTGCTAGAAGTGAAAACAGCACTCTGACAACTCAGTGACAGTAACTATTTGACCAGGCATGCATAGTAATCATTAGATTATTTATGCCTTCTGTGACAGAATTTAATCCAAAGATTTTTACAATCCTCTGTCTTCCTAGTAATTAATCTATAAAATCATGCAAGTGTAAGTGCTTGGAATCTCTGAGAATGTGTAATTATTTTGCATTCCTTAGCAGTGGCACGATGATTTTAGTATGGACGAACTCCAGTTACACAGAGACAGAGTCTGTTGGAGATGCAGAAATTTGGAGTTTTAAATGATGATCAGTTCATTTTTCAGGAACTTCTTCCTGGTTAGGAAATGCTAGAAAGTCTAAGAGATTGGTGTTTGTTACAAGGTGGGAAACACCTTTATAAATATATTTAAGAACTGTTAGAACTGTCCATTTGAAATTGGTCCTCAAGAGCGAAGCTTGGGGACTGGGAACATGTTTACTTGTGACATGAACGACGTGCCTGTGTATAGCAAGGTATAGCATTTGTGGTTTTATAAAACCCAACTGATGTACGTTCGTCCTGAGAACGGGACATGGCATTCTATGAGAGTTTTCAAACCTGTGCATGGAGACTCAGGCATTACCTTCTTCTGAGGAAGTTCAGATGATTTAAAACAGGGCAGCCGCGCTGATGGTAGCACATGCTGGTGACAGTAGCAAAACTAACACTAGCTAATCCTAACAGAAACTAAAAGGATCTGGGGACTTTTATTAACTGCAAATCAATCCTTTTGTGTGATTCAATTAAAAACATCAATAAAAATCTTATTTCAAAAGTCACAAGTAGAATATCTACCAATACAGCACATGCCATAGATAGAAAACTGCTCAGCCCCCTCTGAATCATTGCTTGTTTTAATAAGTATTCAGAAATTATACTCAGACTTCAAAAGAAATTGTAAGGAATTGTTAGCAGGTTTATTAATGTTTTATGTTTTATTAAAAGTTTGGGTGTACATTTCACAATGAGCAACATCAAAAATCAGACTTTCTGCCTGTAATTTTGCTTCCTCCTGTCTTTCTGCCTTTGGGATTCACTCTTTTCCTTTCATCAGCTGCCATTTTCAGCAGCATGCAGTAATTTCATGGCTCATTGCAAGCGCTGAAAACCTTTGAAACCACAAATGCTAACCTACCTGGCCTGCAGCCATTTAGGAAGAGATTAATTTAGCAAACAGAAGCAAAACACTTTCTACTTCTAGCCTGTGCATAATTTCACTTCTATCTATATTTATTTTACAGTGAGCAGCGTAATGACAATTTCAGTAATTGCAACTCTATAAAAATTTGCCTACCTAGCTTATCTCACTATCACAAGACTGTGAGTCAGTCAGATTAGAAAAAGTACAGCATGTGAAACAGCACTGGTTGCCTTCCAAAAATATGGGCCTTCTATAAAAACTCAAGTGATGCTTTGCACTTGTTTGTGTTCTTATCTATTGGGCAATGGTTTCTTCCTGATGTTTTGATTGGGATGTGTGCGTTCCTCTTTAATTCATGGTGATTTATGGGGGCACTCTCCTTACAAACAGACCAACGTATTTGGAAGACTAGAAGCGCCAGCCCATTTCTGCAGACTCTGTTATAAATGGCTGTTATGTTGCTGTCGAGCAGTTTGAACAGAAGAGAAAGTCCATCTGGGGCAAATTTAAGCTATCATGCTTGGAAGGATTTCAAGGACTAAATTAGCCCACAAACTGTTAGCTAAAAATAAAAGTTTTATTGTTTCTTGTCTAACTTAAAAATCCCACCATTGAAATTAACACCAATTATACCTACTGTATGTGTGTATGTATAGTTTCCCCTAAGGGATCATTTGTTGCTTCTTTTTATTCATTTGTATAGTTATTACACACACACACACACACCACCACCACCACCACCACCACCACCACCACCACCAATTGTTTAGCAGATAATGAACCCATGGAGAAATAATTGCTCAACCAAAATATTTAAGAATTAAGAGAAAACATAATGAAAGTCGAAGTCATTTTTGCTATTTAACCAGTAAAAGGCATCATGAAGGAATTAAATGCGAGCTGGGGAGAAGAGAATTCAGTGTGAAGCTCTTGACATCAAGCCCTGTAGCTGGAGCTTATCTTTGAGGGATTTTTATATGTATGTAAAGGATAGGACAAGAATGTCACATTGCTAAGTGATTCTTTTCTTAGATCAGCTACCAGGGGGGCCTCTCTTGATAAGTGACTACCATGTTTGTTATATGAAGAGTAATTCAGAGATGAGAATCTAGGGTTGAGGGTTGCATGTTATGCCTTGGTGTTTCCTCAAGAAGAAAGGAATTTGGTAGTCATTGAATGACCTTGAGGTGCAGAATGGTTTCTCGAGTCCTCTGAGAAAAGATCATTGCTCACTATCCTAGGTTGCAAAAGCATTGCTGCCAGTAAAACAGGGTGATATAATAAAGGGAAAGGAGAACAGCCAAGCATTCTATGTAAGGCATTTCTGTTTGGGTGCCACAGCTTTTCCGTTTTATACATTCCCTATTCCCAAGTAATAGCAGTTGATCATAATTCTCCACTTCTTTACTGAAATTTGAATATTCTGTACCCTATAAAGGAAACTCTATGACATTAAACTTGTTTATGCACTGTTTTTATATTAGCTAATTCATTTAAGCATACAGATACACAGACGGCAGTGGGATGACTGGCCAACCCCCACAGATGTACACCTCCAATCTGCCATCCCATAACATTCATAAAATATGTCAACACAGCCTGGAATTTTTCCATGGTTTATGTTATACTATTGGTGTTCATAGCATACTGGCAAAATATTTCTCGTTGAAATTTGTGGTGGTGAAAAAGAAAAAGGGAATTCTCTCTCTGTTTTGAGGCCATTTGTAGAAGTGCTTGATCAATATCCTTCACCTATAATAAGCACTTAAATCAACACAAATTGAACAAGAAAACACATTCATGTGTCTGTGTGTCGTATAATAAATAGCTGTTCATTCCTTTAAACAATTGATGGTAATTATGCTGTCTTAATGATCAGTTTTAAAATGCAGTGCATCTTTCCAATCCCGTCCAAAGAATCATAATACTGTGTGATAGAATCCGATTGATAGGAGAAACATATTTATTGGTCATTCTGCAAAAATAAACTTCTAAAGCAAATAATAACTTTCGGTGAAGAGTGTTACTCGTGTCACGTGACCACGAATGGTGAAAAATTCACAGGCACAGTTGAGGATAATAATAGCTTCTTATTTGGGGAGATAGAGTGGTATAGTAACATTTCCTCTTCAGAGGGTAGTTTTGCCTTCTTACCATTGGAGATTACATTCCACTGAGCCCTGAATCCTGTGTCCAGAAGTGATTCTCCTCCAGTACTTTGGGATGGGCAGTGAGAACAGTGCCGTCTAGTCCCCAAGGAGACTCAGGTCTGGGGAGGCTCCACCTTATGCCATTTTTCTCCTTTTACACCCAAACTTGTAAAGATGAAGAAGTGTCAAGGGTCATTTTTGTTAATTCTCGGGTGTCTAATGACAGAAAAACAAAAGAGGTGTTGTGAGGTAGTAGAGATCATCAGGTCTCTAAAGTTTAATGGAGGGCATAACCCTTTTCCCTGCTCTACTTTTTATAGATGTAGTTTTAAGCAAGTATCTTTTCCTTCCTGATCATTATTTTGTTGTTTGTGAAACTGAAATAGTAGCAAATGGTATGTAATTTTTACCAAGAGTTGATATTGTTATCCCTCCCATTTTATAGCTGAGAGAGCTGGGACATAGAGATGTACAATGACTTACGTGGCTCCACCCAGCTGCCATGTGTCTGTCCCATGCAGCCTCACCACAGAGTTCGTACTCATAATACCTATACCATCCTGCCTTTCCTATGTGATATTTCTCTTTGATTATTGTTGTAAAGATTAACCACATCTTTCCAGCCCTGCCCGCCCATGGTTTTGGGTGCCTTCATTGTTTGTTTTGTTTTGTTTTGTTTTGTTTTAATCTCGGTTTTACTCTCAAACTCAAAACTGCATTTGGGACACATCTGAATCTCCTCTTCATACCTATTATTCATTAGGCTTAACATATGCAGATTTATGCATGCCCTGGTGTTGCGATCCTGAAGACAGGCAAAGCACTCCTGATGGTTTTCCATTATTGGTGATCACAATGTATTTAGGCAGAAGGGGCGCGCCTTGGTGGCTAGTCAGTTAAGTGGTTAAGCCTCTGGCTCTTGATTTTGGCTCAGCTCAAGATCTCAGAGCTGTGATATTGAGTTGGGCCCTGCGCTGAGTGTGGAGCTTGCTTAAGATTCTCCGTCTCCCTTTGCCCTTCCGCTGCTCTTGGAGGGGAGTTTAGTTTAGAAAACTAATCGCAGTTCTTAATATTTGCAGATTAAGTCTTGAAAAATCTGCTATAAAAGTCAAGGTTCCGTTTTCCATTGATCTGTAAGGCAAAACTGTATTTCCTAGGCACTGAGGAGAAAGAGTAAGATGGAATCCTTGAACTAGCTCTTTACCTAAAATAAAGAGAACCTTTCTTTTTAATAGGGAACAGTGTGGATTTAGGCCTTTGCTTTCTTAGACCCAAACAAGACCTATTGAGTCAGAAGTTTTCCTCCTAATTATTCATTCACAAGACATTATTTTTTATACCGAAAGACTTTGTCTGTTTAGGTCAACAGAGTTAACATCAGTGTTAACTGATGTTAACCTGAAACATTTAAGTTTCAGGTTTTGTGGGACACAGGTTGTTTATTGTTTAAAAATTTTTATATGGTTTCTGATCATCTCCTGCTATTGAACAGGTAACATTTTTTTTTTTTACTAAAAAATGTGATGTTCCAAATTGAGTAAATTGTTTGAACAGTAAAAGTTAAGACAGACTAAACTTAGAGTCTAATCTCATATGTCTTCATATTAGGGGTACAAAAGGGATACAATGAAAAAATTGCCTGTTTTCACTCTGGCTTATCAAGATATTAGATTTCTTCATTATTGTTTTTGTCTTGAATTGGATTGCCCGACCTTCAGCTGAATTATGTTGCTCTTTAAATGAGACCATATACCTAAATCAAACATCCTATCATCACAGAATTAGGAAAAGTATATAAAAACTTTTTAATATATGTCTTTTTAGGCATTCTGTAGTAAGTTTTTATGGCAGTCTTCCCAATTAACAAACATTGAATGTATTGAATGCTCTCCATTTTTCGAAATATAAATGTTGAATGTGCAGACAAACCCGTGGTGTGTGCGTGTGTGTGTTCCAGAAGAGGTTTTCGAGATATATACATGCAACATATAGCCAGAAAAAATAGTGCAAGTACTATTTAGTTTTCCAATTTCATTATTAAATAATTGTGTGACAATCAAGGAAAACCAGCCTTTGACAAAAAAAAAAAAAAAGGCTAGTCTCAGGCTGGAGTATATTGTCAAGACCAAGTTATAAACTTCTGAAAAACAGGAATTATAATGGAATCGCTGCTACAACCTTAAGTATAACGGTGTGAGCGGTACTGCTATTATTTACTATGGTAACATAATAAAAGACAGCACTGTTTGGGCCATTATCCTCACTGCTCTCTTTTCAGTATAAATCATTATATTTATTATCTGTCTTCTTGTATAGGGGGTCATGAGAAAGGCCAATCGAAAGCTGAAGAAACCTACTTTTCTAAAAGAAATTGGGCCTATTTCTAATTCTTTTTCTTTATCAAATACAAGAGAACAGACACTTTTTTTGTGAAAAATTGTTTCATGTAAGATTAAAGTGCAGATTATTGGTGAGAAAATGGCATTCACATTTTGGCATCTTGTAGATCCCTAGGAGATATTGCCAGTTTCCCTCTGATATTTGTACCTTTTTTTTCCTTGGGGAATGTGTTTCCTGGCAGGTTTTGAGCAGCGGGTACTAGAGCTTTTTTATTCTGTTTTGGAAATTTGTGTTATTATTTATTGATTGATTACTAAAGCTGTGTGCCTGGTGAAATAACTCCCTTTTAGTGAATTTTATTTAAACATAAGAAATAAGTACCTTTTGCAGCGTTTCCCCTCTGCCTTTGGAGAAATCCTGTAAGATATACTTGTTTTCTCTTGCTTGAATAATCACCTAGGCTTATTAGCTGAAATAATTAGTCATACTTTACTTATAAAGTTCCAGAAAAAGGTGATCCTATTTTATTACTAATCTGAATGCATATTGCTTTTGAATTCATCCTCACTCACGTCAAGCCCCAAACCCCCACTGTGAACAAATATGACTTCACACAGAATGACAGGGTCTCTATTTTCAACTCTCAGAAGGGCAGTCATGAGTTGGCAGCATCTGGATATAAGGTTTAGAGCATTGAGTGTGTGGGGGATTGAAGGCTGAGAATGAATGGTGGGAATATCTGAAGACAGCTCAAGGGCTCCCTTCTTACTTCCAGGAAAAAGAAGAGTGAAAATAAAATATAGCTGATATAATTTTGTTTGGATGGAAGTGGAATCTCACACCAAACTGCTTCTAACTCACATAGGGGATATAGGTGGGAATGCAGTGATGGCTTGTCTAAGAAAGGAATGTTACTATTCACATAAACAATTATTCATCACAGAGAACTCCAGTGTAATGAGCACCGGGAGAAACAAATTTGGAAGCACTTTTCCCACCACACTGAGAGCAAGCCTCCTTGCATATAAATGCAACATGCTACCAACTATGGCCAATTCATGAGTGCTGGTTCAGAGTAAATTATGTCTATGACTTAGCCCATGTCCATGTATCCTGGGGTATGGAAAAACAAAGAGGGAGTAAACAGACCACATTAAAAAAATAACAGAGCAAATCGGAAGCTCTGCATCTCTTTTCCGTTAGCTTTTCTCAAGTGTACCAGAGCACTGGACAACTATTTGCCATAGGTAATTATTATCTAGCAAAGTGATTTCCAAATGTTTCTATTTTATTTCCAAAAGATGCATCTTGAGGCATAAATAAAAACAGGTACCTGGGATACAACCATGACTGGTTTTGAAAGCACGGATGTGATTCTAGATGGGCTTATGAGAATCTGCTCTTGGCCCTAAGGATATATTATTGATGTCATGAAAATGCAACACTACATCACAGCCCCATTGTCCTTGATTCAGTATGAAATCCATGACTAAGTGCCCCTGCTCCCGTTTGATAGGTCAGCCTGGATTTCGTTTAAATCTAAATACTGGTTGCTGAGAATGCTTTTAAACAATACCGACACTTAGACTCTCCCCAAAACCAATTGAATACAGATCTCTGAGTGTGGAGTTCAGGCATTGACCCTCCCCTCCCCATGCTCACTCCGATGTGACTTCAGAGGCTATGCCAGCCACAGTGCCATTTCATTGTCCATCGCAAAGACAAATTCATAATGCTGCTTTGTTGTCTGTAAGGGTAGCTCCCTACCATACACACCCTCTCACACCTTTGCCCCCAGCGCTGTGTTTACCTGATTCCTACTCATTGTCAGGTCTCAGTCATCTTCCAGTCTCTGCCCAGTAAACCTTGCAGAATACACCACACACTGACCCCCCAAGCCTCGGTTGTATGTGTCCGTAGGGCACTATGCTTATTAGCATTTCATTGTATTGAAATTGACCTTTGCCTCTGTTCTTCTCACCAGGACTGGAAGCTCTGAATTAGTTTGAATGCCTTGCCCATCATTGTAACTGTAAACCCTGCCCAGTTTTCTTGATAGTTTAGCATTCTGTGTATTTCAGTATCCTGTCTTGAGTTTTATGACACAGCGATATCCAAGTAGACATTTTATGAACATTTACCACAATGCTTTTGTGAATTAGGTAGCATTTCAAATTGGGGAATAATAATAAGAAGAAGAACAAGAAGGAGAAGGAGAAGGAGGAGGAGGAGGAGGAGGAGGAGGAGGAGGAGGAGAAGTAGCAGCGGCAGTAGTTTGTTTATTTCCTCGGTTCTAACAACAGTGATTTGCAGGCAGTATCTTATTTAATCTCATAGTGATCCTCTGAAGTAGAAGTTTTATCCCCATTTTACCAAGTGGAAAATAAATCTCAGAGATTAGGTAAATTTCTCAAAGTCACCCAGCTAGTAGGTGGTGAAGTTAGTTCTTGCACCCAGATCTGTGTGATACCCATATGCATACTCTTAATGATCACCAGGCTGTCACTACTTTGAGAAACAGGTAAAACTAGACGGTCCGTGCTTTGATATACCAGACGGTGTGGAAAGCATGAACCCTGGGCTTTCGTGGCACCATGCCTGACCAAACAAGGTAGAGGGTCCCAGCAATCCCAAAGGAAAATGAAGTTCATATAGGTCCTGCCTAGCGGGAATTCGGCCTCTTTGCTATGACTATTCCTTTAGGAGTTTTCATTTCCCTTAGGCCAATTTTCTATAGCCCCGCATAAGCCACGTCATGAGATTCCTCACTAAGGACTACAGTTCATGCCCAATCCAGCAGCATAGTCCACGTGCACACACAGGATGGTAGCCTGCCTACAAGTTAGGTGTGTCCTATAGCCATTCAGTGATAGACAGTAAATTTCCCGTCCGGTTGACAGTAGCTCTTTATAGAAGAGGATAAAGTATGCACGCCTTCCTCCCTTCTTCCTAGAGCATGGCTCCACTGATGCTTTCCTATAATAAACATACCAGGATTTTCCTGATTTTATGTTAAATTAAATTTATATTATGTTCTGTTTTCTTCAAGGAAAAGGTAATTTATTAAAATGTGTTTTGGAGGTATGATGAGTCAATATTAATACTGATGACACAAGGTTATTATCACTTTGACAACTTTGCTTAATTCAGTAAATATTCCTCGGCATAGTAAACATTGGCCACAAAGCCTGTGGTTAATACAAAGTAGGTAGATTGATTGACAAATGGAGTCTGGAGATCCAGGCCTCTATGAGTTTATAGATCAGTAGTTTGCTGATAACTAGTGGTGAGGTGGGGTGGGAACACTGATGTGATCTTTAATAGTTAAGTCAAATAAAAAAAAAATGGCACTTGATAAGATATTGCTTCGGAACAGGCTTTTAGGCAGACTTGCTAATTTGTTTGGCAGTTTTTGTTGCAGAAGAAAAAATGTGATGTTTAGTGTGAAAGCATTTGAAAAGACTGAATGTGCTCAACATAACAGTTTTATTTAGTAGAAGCTTGTGGCTAAAATAAAATTTCCAATCATATGGTTCTACATTGATTTTAAAAGTATTTTTATTGAGAAAAAACCTTAAAGAAGAGGGCTAAGAAAATGTTATTTTGGGCTATCTGTTATTATCTGGAAGTATGTCAATAGTATGTACTTCAAACGAATTGATGGGAAATGTTTATCAGCAGATAATGAAGCCGTATAGATTGTTTATGACACCATGGGGAATACATGTCTTGGCAAGGTTTTGAAGCATGGATATGAGGGTCATTCTCATGGCTGCTTTTGATGACATTCATCACTGCTGAATATCTAGATTTTAAAATACCTGTGTTTTTGTATGGTGAGAATTGCCAGGTAGAGTAGATTATGTTTCTATTAGCCTTGATGACACATTGTACCAGTGTAAAATCTATGTTATTATTTTAATATGTGGTTATTTTCCTGCAATATACTCTTGCTTATGCTTTATTTTTCTTGTTCATAGGGATTTTTTTTAATGCCACAAGCAGATAGGCTTATTTGGATATCTTAACTCTATTTATTTACAAGTCTAAGATTCTGAAGGTTAGCATTCATTGACAAGTGCTGTTAATTCATCAAGTTAAATCACATGCAAGTATAAAAAAACTACATGTTTGAGATATGGTCTCTTTGAATATTTTTAGTCCATCACCAAGTTTTTGTTGCAATTTAATTTTGAAAAGAACATAAACGAGATTTCAAAAAAGACAAGCAGGAGAACAAATCTGATTAGGAATTACTACCTTGGGAAGCTTAATTATATACATGCATATATACATATGCAACAGTTATATCTTCTTTAATATCTGTTTTCTATATTCTTATCTAACGTATGAAACAGTCATTTGTATAATGTGTGAAAAAGCTGGGTAGGTCACTGAAAAGTGGGTCATCCGTGGAAAGCAGCCTTGAATTTATTCATTGCTGGATCAAAGCCTCTTATAGAAGTGCTTTTTAGGAACATGGAAAGTGATTATTAATGATAACTTATAAATCATTCAAAGGAGGTAGCAGAGGTATTATTCTAAAAAATGCACAAGTGTATAGACACTAGATGCTTTATTGAATGTCAGTCTGAGATTGGCAACAGGGCTGCAAAATGAGTCCACTTTATGGCTGTGACTCATGGAGTCATCCACCTTACTGTGCACTATTCCTTAAATGA
This sequence comes from Prionailurus bengalensis, assembly GCF_016509475.1. Taxonomy (NCBI): domain Eukaryota; kingdom Metazoa; phylum Chordata; class Mammalia; order Carnivora; family Felidae; genus Prionailurus; species Prionailurus bengalensis. The sequence goes on from NC_057353.1 coordinate 50,598,920, forward strand.
GATTTTGTAACAAATCTCAATACCTGCTCATTGGAGCAGAAATAATGAGGATGTGAAGTCCTTGTGTTGTACATACTGTAGAAACCTTCAGAAATGTTGGTCTTTGTGCCATTTTGTTCACTCTGAATGGTAAAAATGTCAAATTTGTCAAGCATCTTCTATGCTAAACACTTTACTAGATGGAATGAAGGATCCACAGACGAAGGAGGCTCTGGTCTCATGGCCTCGTACCTTAAGGAGATCAGACAGAACAACTTGAAGCAGAGCACAGTGTATGCCATATCCTAGATGTACAAAAAGGGGCTCTTGGGACACATTTCACCTGGAGAATCAGGAAAGATTTCCTAGCAAAAGTGTGAATAAGCTGAGAGTCAAATAGGGATGAACAATGGGGAAGGAAGTTCCAGACAGAGAGAAGACTTTAAAAGGAAATGCCCAGGGATGCCCGGGTGGCTCAATCGGTTAAGCTTCCAACTTTGGCTCAAGTCATGATCTCACAGTTCCTGGGTTCCAGTCCCATGTTGGTCTCTGTGCTGACCGCTCAGAACCTGGAGCCTGCTTCAGAAACTGTGTCTCCCTCTCTCTCTCTGCCCCTCTGCCACTCCTTCTCTCTCTCTCTCTCAAAAAATTAATAAACACTAAAAAAAAAGGAAATGTCAAGAGTGTAGGACTTGCCCACGAAGACGTAAGAAGTTGGTTGGAGCTAAAAGTGAGAAGTGTAGAAGGAAGATGCACTGGATTAGATGTATGCATCTCAAACTCCCTGCCAAAGCTTTGATACACAGGGATCATTTGTAAAAACTGCACCTGTCTCTAAGGCTTAAAGGAAGTGCGTGGTTGCCCGCGAAGCTTTCTCCTCAGAAGAACCCCCAAAAACGTAAAAAACATTGTTTGCCTTGAAAATGGAGAGCACATGTGTATGAATACAGAGTAATCATTATCGACACTGATAATTTCTTCAGAAGATATTCTTTAATTCCTAGGTATTCGACAAATGACTTTATGAAAAAATAGTGGTCGGTCCTTACAAAGCCTTTCTTCCAGTAAGGTGTTTGAGTCCTTTTTAGCCAAGAGCAGGGTAGTTTACTTTAGCACAAGTTACACCCTTCCCCTTAGTCTTGTTAAAAACATTAAGTTTTCTGTTGCTCATTTGGTATGGCAGTTCTTTACTATGTTTGTTTTTTAAGTTTATTGAGAGGGACAGAGTGAGTGTGAGCAGGGGGAGGGGCAGTGAGAGAGGGAAAGAGAGAAGCCCAAGCAGGATCCAGGCTGTCAGTGCAGAGCTTGACACAGGGTTCTAACTCACAAAACTGCAAGATCATGACCTGAGCCGAAATCAAGAGCCAGCCGCTTAACCAACTGAGCCACCTAGTCGCCCCGTTCTTTACTATTTCTACCATTTGTGTTGTTCTCCCTCTGCTTCCAACTTACGCTATTAGTAATGTGAACATTTTGAGGATTAATTTTGACTCAGTGCTAATGAGGAGTTGTTGCTTCTTCCTCCTCGGTCATAGGAAATAGGTAAATTTGGGTCCATGCAAAAGTTAAAGCCAGGCAACTCTCAGCCATTTGGGTGACAACTCACCCAGTATTATGAATGGTTTTCTGGCTGAATGCTTTTAGCTAGATCCCACACTATAAAACTAAAGGATGTTGGTATCATTGGTACATAACCATTTTTTTTCTCTGTATGTACAATTCATTTTCAATAGGATGTTTATGTGTCTGTGTATATAGGTACTGTGTGCTATTTCCTTTGTGGATTATATGCAGGAATGTTTTCATACCTGACTGTGTTCCTGTTCTCGCCCAGAATACTCTCAGACTGGCTTCTCTCAGCTTTAATTGGTGAGGGTGAAATAAACTTATTATGCTCATTCAACACAAAGTTGAGTATAACTATGCGGCAGCCTCTGTACTAAGCACTGAAGAGAGACATGAAACTGATTTTCAGCCAGTATGGAAATATATCCATGCAAGTTGTTAAAATCCTCTCTGGTATGCCATCCATTCCAGCCATTTTTCAGCCATGTTATACACTTCCTTTGGAATTCAGACTTCCCTATGGTTCAGCAACTAAAAGATTAATACTGGGTACACAACAACAGTATTCTAGGTCCCTGCTCCCGCACCTAGGCCAGCCCTCAGCTCTGATAGGTCAGTGTCCATGTCATGTTGTTGGTTAACTATTTTGAATATCACACAAACAAGTAGATCATGATCTCTGATCTTAAATTGCTCGTATTCTTTGAGAGTAAACAGGTATACAATCAGCAAACAATGTGCCTAAGTATTTATTTTTGTACAATCTATTTATCTGTTAATACAAGAAAATTTATAAGAGAAAAAAAATCCATTTAAAATAAACACCTTAGAGGGGCGCCTGGGTGGCGCAGTTGGTTAAGCGTCCGACTGCAGCCAGGTCACGATCTCGCGGTCCGTGAGTTCGAGCCCCACGTCGGGCTCTGGGCTGATGGCTCAGAGCCTGGAGCCTGTTTCCGATTCTGTGTCTCCCTCTCTCTGCCCCTCCCCTGTTCATGCTCTGTCTCTCTCTGTCCCAAAAATAAATAAACGTTGAAAAAAAAAATTTAAAATAAACACCTTAGAAAGTTAATAGTAAGCGGCACTGTCTTGTTCTTATCAATAGGCATAATTAAAAACTAGATATTCCTTGGTAATCACAAAGGAAAATCTTGTAGTAATACATAAAAGAATACAATGAAGAAGTCAAAGCATACTGACACCAAAGACATCAAATAAGGAATAAAGAACAATGAATTTACAAAACAAATATAAAACAATGAACAAAAACATAATAGTAAATCTTTACCTATCAATAATTACTCTAAACATAAATGAATTAAATTCTCCAGTCAAAAGGCATAGAATGGTTGAATGAATGAAAAACAAGATCTAACAATATGCTGCCAGCAAGAAATTTACTTAATCCACTCTCAATAATGGATAAATCATCTAGACAAAATCAATAAAGAAACACTAGATTTTAACAACAATATAGACCAAATGGACCTAACAGACATAGAACACTCTATCCAACTAGAGCAGAATACACATTCTTCTCAAGTATACATGGAACAGTTTCTAGAATAGACTATATATTAGGCCACAAAACAAGTCTTAACAAATTCAAGAAGATTGAAATGATACCAAGTGTTTACTCTAACAATAATGGCATGAAACTAGAAACCAATAAAAAACTGAACCTTCACACACAGATACTAACACTCTTCTGAGCACCCAAAGAGTCAAAGAGGAATTTAAAGGGAAAAGACAAAATTTCTTGCAAGAAACAAAAATGGAAACACAACATATCAGAATTTACAAAATGCAACAAAAACACGTCTAAGAAGGAAGTTCATAATAATAAATGCCTACATTAAGAAGCAAGAAAGATCTCAACTAAACAAGCTAACTCTGTGCCCTAGGGAATCAGGAAAAAAACAAACTGAGACCAAAGCTGGCAGAAGAACAGAAATAATAATGACTACAGCAAAAATAAATGAAATGGAGAATTGAAAAAACAATAGAAAGATTAACCAAACTATGAGTTATTTCTTTGAAAAGCTGAACAACAGTGACAAACCCTTAGCTAGACTAACCAAAGGAAAAAGACAAAGGATCCAAATCAACAACATTATGAATAAAAAAGGATACATTACAACTAAAAGCACAGAAATTCAAAGGGTTGTAAGAGTCTACTATAAACAACTATATGCCAAAAAAAAAAACTAGACAACCTAGAAAATGTGGAAAAATTCTTAGAACATTCAAGACTAAAACAGGAAGAAATAGAAAATCTGAATAAACCAATTACTAGTAAGGAGATAGAATTAGTAATCAAAACTTCCCAACAAAAAAGGCTCAGGAGCAGAAGACTTCTCTGGTGAATTTTGCCAAACATTTAAAGAAGAATTAACACCAATCCTCAAACTTTTCCCAAAAATCAGGAGGGAGTACTCCAAAATTTGTTTTATGAAGCCACCATTATTCTGATACCAGAACCAAAAAGGACATTATTGGAAGGAAAACTATAGGCCAGTATATCTGATGAATATAGATGCAAAAAATTCTCAATAAAATACTGGCAAACCGAATTCAGCAGCACATTAAAAGGAACATTCACCATGATCAAGTGGGATTTGTTCCTGGGATGTGAATACGGTTCAACATATGTGGCATACCCAAATCCATCAATGTGATATACCACGTTAATAGAATGAAAGAAAAGATTAATATGATTGTTTCCATAGATGCAGAAAAAGCACTGAACAAATTTCAACCTCCACTCATGGTAAAAACTTAACAAATTTGGCATAGAAGAAACATATTTCAGTATAATAAAGACCATAAATTACAAGCCTACAGCTAACATCATACTCAATGGTGAAAGAAGGAAAGCTTGTCCTCTAAAATCAGGGACAAGTCGAGCATGCCCATTCTCACCACTCCCATTCGATAAAATACTGGATGTCCTGGCTAGAGCAATCAGGCAAGAAAAAGTATCAGACCTGAAAAGGAAGAAATTTGCAAATGATAAAATTTATTCAGGAAATCCTGAAGACTCAACCAAAAAACTGTTGACTCTAACAAGAATTCAATAAAGTTGCAGTATAACAAAATTAACATTCAAAAATCAGTAGTGTTGGTATCCTAACAACACATTTTTTGAAAAAGACATAAATTGATCCCATCTATAATAGCATCAAAACCAATAAAATAGTTAGTAATAAATTTAATTAAGGAGGTGAAAGATCTCTTCTGAAAACTACAAGGCATTGATGAAAGAAATTGAAGAAGACACAAGTAAGTGGAAAGATATCCAAAGATGTGTTCATGAATTAGAAGAATTAATATTGTTACAATGTCAAGTCTACCAAAAGCCCTCTATAGATTCAGTGCAGTCCCTACCAAGATTCCAATGACATTTTTTTTTACAGAAGTAGAAAAAGTACTCCTAAAATTTATGTGGAACAACAGAAGACCTTAAACTGCCAAAGAAATCCTGAGAAAGAACAAAGCAAGAGACATCACACTACCTGATTTTCAGCTATACTATAGATCCATAGTCATCAGGAGTATGGTACTGGCATAAAAACAGACAAATAGGTCAGTGGAATAAGTTGACATATGGTCAACTTATATATAACAAGGGAGCCAAGAATACTCAATGGATAAAAGATAATCTTCAATAAGTGAAGCTGAGATAATTGGATATTCACACATAAAAGAATAAAAGTGGACTGACATCTAATACCACTGACAAAAATTAACTCAAAATGGATTAAAGACTTAAATGTAAGACCTGAAACCAGCAAACTCCTAGAAGAAAAGGTAGAAATAAAGCTCCTTGACATGGGACTTGAAAATGATTTTTTGGATATGTACCTAAAGCATAAGCAACAAAATACAAAAGAAACAGCTGGGGACTACATCAAACTAAAAAAACTTCTGTGCAGCAAAAGAAACCATCAACAAAGGGAAAAGAAAACCTACAGAATAGGAAAAATATTTGCAAATCATATATCTGATAAGGCATTAGTATCCAAAATTATAGTATAAATAACTCATACAACTTAATAGCAAAAAAAAAAAAAAACTAACCTAATTTGAAAATGGGCAAACATTTCTCCAAAGATGATATACAAAAGGCCAACAGGTACATGAAAAGATGCTCAACATCACTAGTCTTTAGAGAAATGCAAATTAGAACCACAATGAAATATCACCTCACACCTGTTTGAATGGCTATCATTAAGACAAGAGATAGCTTATTCTGGCATTAATGTGGAGAAAACAAAACCCTGGTGCACTGTGGGTGGAATTGTAAATTGATACAACCACTATGGAAAAAATATAGAGGATCCCTGAAATATTAAAAATAGAACTACCGTATGATCCAGCAATTCCACTTCTGAGAATGTATCCAAAGGAAACAAAAACACTAACAAAAAGGTATCTGCACCCCATGTTCATAGAAATACTATTTACAGTAGCCAAGATGTGGAAACAACCTAAGTGTCCATCAATGGATGAATGGATAAAAATGTTTGGTATCTAAATACAGTTGAATGTTATTGAGCCATAAAAAATAGACAATCCGAACATGTGTGACAACATGTAGGGGCCTTGAAGGTATCATGCTAAGTAAAATAAATCAGACAGGGAAAGCCAAGTACTATATGATCTCATTTATATGTGGAATCTTAAAAAAAAGCAAAAACAAAACCAAAAAACCAACCAGCCAACCAACCAAACTACAACCAGATTCATAGAAAAAGAGGTCAGATATGTGGTTACCCAAGGCAGGGAATAGGCAGTTGTAAGATAAATCAATACTAGGGGTGTAATGTACAACATCGCGACTAGAGCTTACACTGCTGTATGATATATGGGAAAGCTGTTAAGAGAGTAATCTAAGAGTTCTCATCGAATGAGATTTTCCCCCCTTGATTCTTTACTTTCTTTTCTTTTCATTGTATTTATAGAAAAAAAAATGCTGTTGGTTGAACCTTCTGTGGTAATCCTTTCACAATGTATGTAAATCAAACCATCATTCTCTATACCTTAAACATATACAGTGATGTATGTCAATTATTTCACAGTAAAACTAGAAATAAAAAGAGACACTCTTCTCAATACCATGTGTATATTTTAAAAATAAAAATATCATCCAGCTTTTAAATACAGTGGAACACATTTTAAATATATCTATTTATATTCAGGTAACTTATATCCCACAATTAAATTATGTCACCTCAAATGGATAAAGTGCCTCTGGTAAAGCTGGATATTACAGACTGTGGGCTTCTCAAGTTCACACACGAGTCTGTTCATTTTAGTTTTCTTAGGGGAGCCCATTCTCTGTCTTCAGAAAATGCTACTCAAATTTCTGAATCCAATTAGCCCATGAATTTGGTAAGTCTCTGGATAGCAGTGCTATGGAGAGGTTCACTCTTCGATATTTTTTGAACTTAAACTAGGTAAAAAATGTCCAAGATATCTGATATTTTCTAATGCTTTCATACTGAATCAAATATATTCGCAGAACAGGGATTCTAATCTTAATACTAATCAAAGGTAAAGTAACATTAACCATTAATGATTTGTTTTTGTTACACTCTGCTTTTATACTTCCGTTAACCAGACAATAAAGGTATCCCAGCACTTTTACTCTCTCATGTTCTGAGCATTCAAGGTTTAATACCTTACCACCAAAAACTTTTGTACTACATTTATGTAAAATTTTAGCTATTTAAACATTCTCACATATAGTATCTCATTCTATGCAAACCCCATTAGTTCTCTGTGATATAGGTTTTGTTAGTACTGCTTTACATATGAATATAACAAAAGACCGGGGATGCTAGCAGGACCGGAATTCAAGTCTCTCAATTTGTGAGGCTAGGGATCGGTCATAGTGGGTAGAAGAGGAGAGCATTTGTTTCAGTTACCATACAAAGGGCACACATTACTATAATAATGATTTTTGACTACATTTCTTCAAAGTTAAATTTTTACCAAGGCTTATTCTTAGAAATTGATTCAAAAAATGTGAGAGTAAACCGAAACACATGATTACTAAAATAACGATTCGTATGCTATTATCAAATACGAAAAAAACTGCCTAATCTTTACATTTATAAGATTCTGGATCATTTTTGTGGGTTGCTTCAGGGGCCTACTTCCCCAATACCAGCCAACTGTTCACCATGTGCTTGAATCCACACAAATGTATCACAAATCATCCTAAATATAGAGAATGTATTTGCATCTTCCATTAACCAAAAGTCTGGGAAAAAAACAGTGTGATTCAGCATTATTGGGTAAAATGAGGTCTCTCGGGTCCCTGAGAGAGTGTTGATGAGCCCCTGATGAGAGCCCACAATACTCAAAGGGTGAGCTTCTCCTTTTATTCAGAAACATTACACTCTTACATGTATTAGGCTCCGCCAACATGTCTTCAGAAAATTACCCTGCTTGATCCAACTAATATTTATTGAGCAACAATAGTGCATCAGGCAGGCATTGGGTTGCAGAGACACAAATAGGAAGTTGAAAACCAGTGCTGTCTCTGCAGTAATCTAGACGTTTGTCTAGTACCTAGAAGTCCTGTGCTTGAGAAACTGATATTATTATTTTGCTTATAGTGTGATATCTCCATATGATGATTGGAAAACAATGTCGCACATGATTGATTTTGGCTCAATAATTTAATTTCTTGGTTACAGTACCATAAACAAATTATTTTTATTTCCAATGCTTCAATATCTTAAGAATTAATAAAATGGCCAACATGTTTTGCCTTTTTAAAAATGGAACTCAATATATTAGTTATTTCACTATTTCCCAAAGTAGTTTAAACAGATTTTTTTAAAGTCTCCTCATTCATTTTTCTTTCAAGTTTCCCATTCTTTGGAAGAAATCATGAATATCATTAAAAGGAGATCTCTCTCTCTCTCTCTCTCTCTCTCTCTCTCTCTCTCTCTTTTCCTCTCTCTCTCTCACCGTGTGTGTGTGTGTGTGTGTGTGTGTGTAGCAAATAATTCAGTGGTTTTAATTCTGAAGCTGGTGAGATCATGTCCTGTTTTCCTTCTGGCCTAAAGGTGCCTTTCATATAGCTTTCATTTTCATATTGACTTTACCCAGGACCTAGTTGGAGGTTCAATCAGTGAAATAAAATTACATTACAATTATTTCTACTTAGAGAAATATGACAGCTAGAATTTTTATGTTAATTAATCTTTGGTTTTTTATTATTGTGTGACTACCTATCATAAATTTCCTTGCAATTCAGTTTTAGTACATTCTATAAATTATTTTAGTTTATTTCGGTGTTAAACCTGACTTGCAAATGGTTAAATTTGCAGAGGCTTTCATGCTCTAAAACCCAGTATGCTCTATATTAACATCTGAAGGAATGGTTTTGATATTCAGAAATAATTGTAATAGCAAGAATAAACCACAATTCACTGATTTCGTGGTCAGATGATATTCTGGTTATCGTGTTAGATTCTATGTAAGTAAATTAGTACATCTTAAACATGATGAACAATAATTCACAAACATACTGATATTTTCCTCGGACTCGGACTAAAGAACAAACAGGTCGCTGCTGTTCTTGTCGAGCGTCCCGCAGCCACATGAGGAAGCTCCTGCTTCCTCACCTGCATACCCAGTTAAGCACCATCTGTTTCCTGTTTTAATGTGATATCTCATAGTTTTTCCAAACCTTTCACATCAGTAAGCACAATCCTAATAGACAGTTAATATAAATTAAGAAGCATGTTTTCACTAAAACTGTGTTCTAGTTTCCTCTTTCGTTCTTATTTTCTGAAATATGTGACACTGCACTGGCTGCTCCAAATCGGCTTCAATAGTATGAAATTCACCAGATTAATACAGGTTATTTGCAGTGTATTGACTAGACCTGATATTCAAGTGCTGGGTGATGGGCAGGGCAGAAGCACATACGTCTCACAAAAAAAGCTGGGATTTTGAATTTGTGTGGAAGGAAGTGTCTCCCACCTTGCCTTGCTGTCTTCTCTGCGGTATCCTCCCTTCTCGCCCTCCCTGCCCACCCTCAACCCCTGAACCATGTGGAATTATCAAATTACGACTGTCTGAGCAACCAGGTCAGTTGTGAATCCACTTTGTGCACAATCTTTACTGGTCGTTATTGTTTTCATTTGTGACACCTTGACTGGCTGAAGTTGAACCAATCAGTTAATGATGTACACTTTGGTTTCCCATAAATTATGGACAATAAATCTGTTTCCCTTGGAAAAGTGGTTTGCTTCTCACAGAATAAATGAATACAGTGATGTGCAAAAGACTCGAACCTTTAGTTAGATTCCAAATACTTTCTTGCCTTCCATTCTTATCAGGATGTGTGTTATTGATGTTATTTATGGAACTTCGCTAGCCAAGAAACTTACTGGTTAACTCATTATGGAGCCTTTTGAATGTGAAACGGATATGAATTTTGAATGTGAATTGTTTATGAATGTCAGACACATTGCTATTACGGAAGACATATAGTATGATTTCTTGTTTCTCAGACTTTGGCATTAAAATAACTCAAAATGTTAGTTAAAACACAGAATTCTGGGTCCTACATCCTCCCCGAGTTTCTGATTCAGCAGTTGCATCATAAGCCCAACAGTTTGTACTTAGAACAAGTTTGCAGGGAATGCTGTTGTTGCTGGTCCCAGGACCACACTTTGAGAACCACTGGTACATTAGGTAGCGCTCTAAGGATGGAACTGGATTTACCTGTGTTTCAGACCTGGCTCTGCCCCTTAACAGCTGTGTGACCTTGAAAGAGTTATTAACCTCTCAAAACTTCAGTTCGCTCAGCTGTAAAATGATGGTAATACCCACTTCATGGGGTTGTAGTGATATTAAATAAGATGCTGCATGCAAAATGCTTAGCCCAGTGCCTGGGGCGGGGGGGGGGGGGAAGGCAATTCAATAAATAGCTATTCAGTACATGTCAGTATCATGTTCCTGATCTGTCTAGAGGCAAGAATGCAACATGGACCATTTCTGTATTTCTATATTTCACCATGTTAATCTGAAGGAGGGACAGGAAGCACAGACAAGTAAGGTAAGAATGTATGAAGATAGATGAAGACTTCCCAAGAGTTCAATATAATTTGGTTTAAACTCAAAGTAAATTATTCCTTTGATAGTGTGTGGCTCAGAAGCTAGTTGCACTTTATCTTAGCCACTGGAATCCCATTCTAGAATTTTTTCTATTCCACACTCAAGTTAGATATTAGGTTGATATCCCTTCCTTGTTTAGTTCTGGGAAGCTCCAGTCATGAATTAATGTGTTTATTTCGGGGGGGGGGGCTTTTATTTTATTTTATTTTTTTATTAACTTGTTTTATTTTTTGTTTTTTAAATTTACAACCAAATTAGTTAGCATATAGTGCAACAATGATTTAATGTGTTTATTAAATTCAAACTCATCTTCAAATTCACCTAGTAAAGCATTTTGCCAATTAAAAATATAAAAATAACATATGTATTCATATTTGTAACATAATTATAGTAGCGTTGATATTTATATTTAAATCAGTAAATTTTGATTTTCTCAATATCAAAACACTTCTTATGTGTGAATTTCAAGATTTTATATAAACTCATGGAGTTAGAAGAAATCTTAGTGATTAGTTTTCTAACTAGTTACTACTAGTAAACCTTGAATAGGTCACATGCCTTATAAGAACACAAAATACCACCAAAATGCTAACTAAATCATATTATATTTTCCATTGCCAAATGTATTTTAGTGAAGACAAGGATTCTCATTACCATTTTTGGGTGAGGCCACTGACTTGTAAATGCTATTTCACGTGATACAAATAATTAGAGACAAAGGCAGAAGTGAAACCAAGATGTATTGAATCCAAGCAAATTTTCCATTAGCAAAATTAGCTTAGGTGTGAAAAACTATGCTGTGAAATTGTTAAGCAATGGATTTGTGATCCATTCAGTCACTTAGCAACCATTTACTGAGTACTTACTACATGCCAGTACAGGAACCAGATATAGAACTACTATACCACCCCTATGATGTCAAGAATAACTTAGATCTCTAGCAAGTCCTGTTGGGTTTTCATTAATTGTATCACACACAGAATCTGTGCTTCCAAGTTAGTATTTGCAACCACAAGTGAAATTAGGATCATCTTCAAAAATAAAATACTGAAAACCCACTTTAAAAGTTGTTTCATGAATAAAAGCTGAGCATTTATTTTATCAAAGTCTATACCCTAAAGTAACAATATTTGCAAATACACAGCTAAAAGTATATCTATAGATATTTATATGCAGTTATTTCCTGAATTATTAAATGTGGGCACTGGACAAGCTGATTATTAAGATCCCTTCCATTTTTAATATTCTTTTCCTAGGATTAAGAGGGTATTGTGGGGGCGCCTGGGTGGTGCTGTCGGTTAAGCGTCCGACTTCAGCCAGGTCACGATCTCGCGGTTTGTGAGTTCGAGCCCCGCTTCGGGCTCTGAGCTGAGGGCTCAGAGCCTGGAGCCTGTTTCCGATTCTGTGTCTCCCTCTCTCTCTGCCCCTCCCCCGTTCATGCTTTGTCTCTCTCTGTCCCAAAAATAAATAAACGTTGAAAAAAAAAAGGGTATTGTGTATTATGTTGATTTGCCACATTGTCTTAATAAATGTTTGTATATATTATAAGTTTCACTTTCCATAATTTTTTCAGCAGAATTGATATCAGAAGCTCTATGATACTAAAATGTATAGATACAGCTAATATTTTGAAAATGACATATAAATGGTCATATGGTATAAAGCCTTGCTGACTTCTTCTACTTAGAAAAATAATTTTGATGCTCATCCATGTTGTTGCATATGTCAGTAGTTTGTCGCTTTTTATTGCTTAGTATTCGAAGCACATAGTATTCTATTACATTGATGTAGCACAATGTTTTTATCCATTCATCAGTTGGTAAACTTATGAGTTATTTCCAGTTCAGGACTATGGCAAAAAAGCTTCTGTTAATTTGTACATAGACATCTTTGTGTGGACATGTTTTCACTTATCTGGACTAAATACCTAGCAGTGAGATTATTGGGTCATATGGTAAGTAATTGTTTACCTTCATAAGAAAATTTTATAAAGTTGCTATAGCACCAGCAATATATGGGAGAAAAGAGTAAGGAATAAAATGTGACATTCTCAAATTGTACTTCTATCTATATAATCATAAGTATTATTGTGGTATTTAAGCACATTAAATGTATTTGGATACTAGTTCATTATATTATCATACCATAAGAACATAGTGTTACTTATTTTATGTAAAAAATTATCATTAGTCTTTAGTTGTTCTTTTCCACTGCCTACCTTTAACATTTTTTTTTGTCTAATTGTTACTGTGCCCTCACACCCAGAGTGGTTATTTTTAGTAAAGGAACGTCTTATTATCATGATTAAAGTATTTTTGAAGATTGTTTTCATATCAAGGATGATAGGAAGAGAGAGAACCAAGGAAATTTATACTAAAAAGTCAGGGCCAAGAAGAATGGGAATGTGTCTTTCCCAATATCACAATGTGTAGACAAAAGAGAGTAGAGACTTCTGGCCAAGACTGGACCAGAATTATGCATGAATGGATCATCAGAACTAGAGACTTGAGGGGCGCCTGGGTGGCGCAGTCGGTTAAGCGTCCGACTTCGGCCAGGTCACGATCTCGCAGTCCGGGAGTTCGAGCCCCGCGTCAGGCTCTGGGCTGATGGCTCAGAGCCTGGAGCCTGTTTCGGATTCTGTGTCTCCCTCTCTCTCTGCCCCTCCCCTGTTCATGCTCTGTCTCTCTCTGTCCCAGAATAAATAAACGTTGAAAAAAAACAAAAACAAAAAAAAACTAGAGACTTGAAATGAAAACCAGGAACCATGTTTTAAAGTCAAACAGGAGTCAAAGAGCCAAGGGGGAAATGTTGGCCGGGGGTATTGTGAGTGGGAAGTACAATAGGCAATGGCTGGGCAAATTTTAGAGAGAAGAGACTGACACCCTCAGTTCAGTTTCTTCACATTCTTTGCATGCATGTGTATGGTTGGTCAAGGTGATTCAAAGAGACAAAGTGGACACTTAAAGAAAACAGATATTTCTAACATTTAAAGACAGTGTATTTTCTACTCAAATGTGTATTGCATATATTAATTTAGTTATAAATGAGGTTTGGAAAGCACCCAAGGTCCCTGTGTCTACACAAATCAGTACTTCTTTATTCATCACTGTCAGCCTATAAATCTCATAAAGATAAAACCCACTGCTTTATGAAAATAGTTCCTATATGAAGTTTAGGTTATAATGGTTTTAAGTATTTGGTAATTCAAGGTTTCGAGACATATCCTTTACCCTTATTCAGAATCTCCTTTTATAAGCATCTCCTCTTTGAATATATAATTTCAAGTTCAGACTTCTAGACGGCCACTACAGAAGAACAAGCTGACATGTCCTGGGACTAGAAAGTGGCAGGAACATAAGTAGAAATGAGAGGTGTGCTGGTGGCCGCCCACTCTAATAAAGCACCCTTGTGGTCCCTGTGCAGGGACAACTGAGACCCACCTATGACTGCCCATGACTGAGATTTTTACTGTTCTCAGGCTCAGAGGTAGGAGAAAGCCAAGAGCTTGGCAACCAAGCATGCTTGGACTAGCTGGATCCATCCCCCTGGCCCCAATGACCCAATTTATGTATCTGGGTCTCTTTCATCTGCTTTCATGCTTGAGTTGATTTCTGCAGAAGAAATAGATTTCCCCCAAATTGGGCTCTTTTACTGATACTTTTCCCAGAGAGTAACAGAGAGAGTAAAGTAATAGATGCATGTGGTTGGGTCTCATGTATATTTCTGAGTGTGAATCACCATTAGCTATGACTTTTGCCAGAATTCTCTGATTGTCACTGTCTGCTTTTTGGGCTCCCCAAACAGTCTTCTCCACCCAGCTGTCCTGATGGTTGTCTGTTGTTTTCTATCACCAGCTATAGTAGGTCTGATTATTTATCCAGATCTCAACTATCTCCACTATATCTTGTTCTGGTGCTAACTGAGCCATGATACTAACAAAAGGAAGGATGTGTGTGATTGTCTGTGTGTGACAAACTCTGTGTGTGAATGTGCGTGTACATTTTGGGAGGGAGGGTGCATGAGATAATGTAGAAGAGGAAAGACTTAGTAGATCCAATTTTAGGGGCCCCTGGGTAGCTCAGTTGGTTAAATATCTGACTCTCAATTTCGGCCCAGATCATGATGTCCTGGTTCATGGGTTTGAGCCCCACATCAGGCTCCACACTGATAGTGCAGAGCCTGCTTGGGATTCTCTATCTCTCCCTCTCTCTCTGCCCATTTCCTGCTCTCTCACTCTCTCTATCAAAATAAACAAACTTTTAAAAAAAATATATAATTTTGGAGGGAGAGACAGATTGGGAGGAAGAAAGAAAGCAAGAGAGCCTGTAACAATGGTATAAAATAGATGCTCAATAAACAGATAAATGAGTACAGAAACAAAAACAAAAACAAAAAGGAATAGGAAGAAGAAGAGTCTTTAAGAAAAATAAAGGGAAAAATATAGCTAAAGAAGAGTAAGAACCATGGGGCGCCTGGGTGGCTCAGTCGGTTAAGCATCCAACTTCAGCTCAGGTCATGATCTCATGGTTTGTGAGTTTGAGCCCTGCAGTTTGAGTGCTGACAGCCGACAGCCAAGAGCCTGGACCCTGTTTCAGATTCTGTGTCTCTGTCTCTCTCTGCCCCTCCCCCACTTCTTGCACTCTGTCTCTCTCTGTCTCAAAAATAAATAAACATTAAAAAACATTTTTTTACAAAGAAGAGTAAGAACCTGAGAAAAAGAGAAAACCAAGTCAGTGATGTGAATGGCATGCACTGAACTGAGAAGGGCAATTCAGTATTATTATATTAATAATTATTATAATAACTAGTATTATTATAATAATAGTTACTAAATGAATATTTAAATTCAATTTGTAATTTTCCTGTCCGTAATTTATAGAATTCGATCTTAAATTATATTTCTATCGTTAACTAGAACATAAGCTGACTTCTAGTAGAGATGTTGACTCTGCATTGTTAAGATGTGTGACTACTTCTTAACTGGAGTCAGGGTAAGGCAGCCTTCTTTTTTGATGTATAATTTATATGTTTTTTAATGTTTCTGTGAGCAAGTCTGTTTTGAGGAGAAGGAGGAAAAATATATCAGATAAGTCTGCTCACCTTTTGTTTTACAGAAAGATATTCATGTGATTTTTTACATAGTTTGAAAACTGGAGAAATTTCCATTCTGTTTCTTCTCCAGGATGAGGCCGTTATTTAAAAACACGCTAAGCTGAGTAGCAAGAGGTAGCAAGAGGTTCTACTACAATGTGCCTGGTTTTGAGAATAGGTCCCTTAAGCTCTACCCCCTGGAATGAATCTATCTAGAGGCTCCCTTTTTATTTCAGGACATGCAAAGGCAATGCCTGAAGAACAAAGGTGTCAATGTCATTAGGAAATTCCTATTCATTTTCAATTCCTGACATCTACCTCACAGACATTCTGAGTAGACAAATCAATTCTGGTTTGAATCTCCCCTACTGAAAGTCCAGCCCGGTGTGTGTAAGTCACGTTGTGTCTTGCTTTTTCACGCATCATCTCCAATAATCAAGATCCTGGAGGGGCGCCTGGGTGGCGCAGTTGGTTAAGCGTCCGACTTCAGCCAGGTCACGATCTCGCGGTCCGTGAGTTCGAGCCCCACGTCGGGCTCTGGGCTGATGGCTCGGAGCCTGGAGCCTGTTTCCATCTGTGTCTCCCTCTCTCTCTGCCTCTCCCCCGTTCATGCTCTGTCTCTCTCTGTCCCAAAAATAAATAAAAACATTGAAAAAAAAATTTAAAGATCCTGGAATCAGAATTTCACTGGTGATTTTCGATGCAGTGCAAGGCAGGCAAGAGGAGAGATCTTCCCCAGCTGAGCTATACTGGTATATCAAACGTCTATTGTTAACAGGATTTTGTCAGTCAACCACAGCCTGCTAACATCACACGTGCCATAGGAAGATTTCCGTGTGCCCTGCTGCACTCACACCCTCCTGTGTGACTGTACTTAAAGGGGGCGGAGTTGATTGCACTTATCAGGAATCACCTTCCTAGCCATAATGGAACTGCAGAGGTTGGTCATAATTAGGACATCTCTTCATAAATAATAATCATCCTCACTTAGCATCTTTCAACCAAGGATCTTCTCCTTACGCACGGTTCTCATCCCGTTCCTCCAGAGAAGGTGATGTGAAAGAAGAAACCTAGAAAAATCTGAAAGGGAGTCAAGAGTTCCAGTTCCTAGTTTTCTGAGCCCATTCTGGTATTTAAACTTCCAGGGTTTTGTCCTTGTCCTGAAGGATATAAAATGATATGAATCAGGAACAGGAAGATGGGGAGTAGAGATGGTTTTGCTTGGCAGAATAAGAAATCAGGATGAATAGAGAAAATTGGGGTATGCTGTGGAGAAGTATGCTTTCTACTTCCTCTTTCTTCTTTCTACTGACTGGAATGCAGATGTAATGGCAGGAACTGAAGCAGCTATCTTAAAACGTGAGATGAAAGTCATGCACTGGGTAGGCTGATCAACTAGATAGAAGGAGCCTTGTTCTGCACACTGAGATGTCCATATCAGCCCTCAATTGCTTATGCTTGGGTTGTTACATAAGAGGAACAAACTTTTATCTTGTTCAAGTAACTATATTTTGGGGTTTCTTTTTAACCCTAAATTGTCCTAATTAATGCACAGTTTCTTTTACTCAAACATAAATTTTTCAGAGTCTCAATGCTGCTTCTCTGAAATATTTACTGGTTTTCAGGTTCAAGGAATGTTGTTATTCTAAATGTCCTGCTCATTTGGGCTCATTTCCTCTTTGTGGTTCACTGGTCTGTCTCCTCAAATGTCAGCTTGTCTGTATGGCCTTCTCTGATTCCCTAAGTGAGTTAGTCGTAACCGTAACACTTTTAGAATAGGGACAGGGTTGTGATTATAGCTTTGCACATGTGCCTCTACCCCTGTGCTCATCCCATTCAGAGTCTGGCCCTTGATAGGTACTAAGTAAACATGAACGCCTGTTAAATAAATGATTTCTCCAGGTTCAGTGGACTTACCTTTCTCTAAATTCTCATTTTCTCCAGTTTTCTCTACCACAAAATTTAGCACACTTTGATATTTTTTATGTGGTAAGGCTTTCCAAAGATTTTCGTTGTTTATTTATATAGTCCAGAGTTCTCAGAAATAAACAGCTAGCAGTCATGGATTTAGCCTGCTGGGGATCAAAGGTAAAATTAAAGATTATTCTTCACTAATCATTATTCCACAGTCACCTTAAAGTGGTAAGCCAGTATCATTTCAAGGGCCTGTTTTATAGGTAGTGTTGTTTGTCTTTTTCACAATTCATTCACTGAACAAATATTTATTGAGCACCTAATATATATATATATATATATATATATATATATATATATATATATATGAGACATTGTTTTAGGTGCTTAGGATGCATTTGAGAAGCAAACAAAGATCACTGCCCTCATGGAACTTTATATGCTAGACAGAAATTGCTTTTTAAATTTAACTTCTTTTAATAAAACATATATATTTTTATGTGAATAGTTTTAAATAACAGGGAATAGGATTCAGTATCTTCATACACCAAGAGATTTCATAAATTATGTATTTGGTTACATAGATAATGGAAAAGCATGATGTAAAATACTTGTCTAGGTCTAAGGTCTAGGTCTAAGGACTCATGAACTATTTTTTTTAAGTTTATTTATTTTGAGAGAGAGAAAGAGAGAGAGCGAGCTTGAGTGGGGGAGGGGCAGAGACAGAGTGAGAGAGTGAAAGCCAAGCAGGCTCCACGTGGTCAGCACGGTGCCCCCACATGGGACTCACAAATCATGAGATCATGATCTGAGGTACAATCAAGAGTCAGATGCTTAACCGACTGACCAACCCAGGCGCCCCTCATAAACTATTGAATGTATAATTTACAAGGCATTTCAATTAAAGGTAGACACGAGACTGGCAAATATAGTAAAAGGACTTCTCACTTTGAGCCCTGTCACCTGCAACAGTATATTTCAGTTGATTACTTATAAAAATAGGGATTTAGAATTAAGATATTTGCAGAACTTCAGGTTGTGGTGATACCAGTCCACCTTTGAGACGATGGTTTAAGTCTTCCTCCAACACACCATATGAGGCCAACCATTATTCACTTCATTACTTTGATAAAAACCATAACTTTAATTAGGAAAGGAATCATTTTGGGGTGCCTTGATCTCAGCTCAGGTCATGATCTCACAGTTCGTGAGGTCTAGACCCACACGGGCTCCATGCTGACACTGTGGAGCCTGCTTGGGATTCTCTCTCTGTCTCTCTCTGCTCCTGCCCCACTATCTCTTTCTCTCTTAAAAAATAAATAAATAAACATTAAAAATAACTTTAAGATATTTATTAAAAATTAAGGAAATAATTTTAAGAAAATTACCTAAAGTTATCTTAGAAATATGTCCACTGTTAAGGCATTAATAGGTTAACCTGGAATTGTTTAAAAAAAAAAAGGTTAAATAATTTATCAGCAATAATTTTGTGTTTAAAAGGCAGAATTTGTGAGAAGTGGCTTTGAGCTTCCTGTGGTATGTCATTTTACAAATAAATACATCTGGAAAGATTAATAATGTAATGTTTTTAAAAGATAAAAACGTAGAATCTCTCCTTTTTATAAGCATGGTTGATATGAGTAACTAAATATCAATTTCCTCTAGATGCATTTTTCCATGGAACAAATCACTTTTTTCCAGCAGAATACCTCTTGTAGCAGTCACATAATGAAAGTGTTTCCCAACAGATATCCATCTCTGAGAGCAGATTTTATTTCTCTGCCTGATTTCCAAAAATGCAATCTGATTTCATGAGGACGTAGGCCAATGGACCAATAAATGACTGTTGTAAGCACATATCAAGAAATAGTCACAACTTGTGATGCAAAATCTGCCTTGTACTTCTCATTTCTTTCCATCCGAGAGTTGTAATTCCAATACCATGCCATGTCCATGGATTGAGTGCAAAGATCAGCCCCAGGCAGGTTTAAATAAAACATTGACATTTTGAAAAATGATCCAAGTGTTTCCTTTTTTCACCTTCTATGTTTTTTTACTTTGCTATTTCAGGTAGTATCAAGAAGGAAATGCTTTTTTTTTTGGACTGTGTCTCTAATCATTGAGTAGATTTCATACTCTCCAGGGTATAACAGTGCAATGACAATTTGTAAACCATGAAAGATAAAGTTGTAGAATTGGGGAAAGTTGGTTTTTACTTCATCATACTGTCTTCCTTCCTTGGAAACTGAACCTGGGAAACCAATTCTGTGTGCTCATGGGCTGAAGCTCTGTGTGTGTGTGTGTGTGTGTGTGTGTGTGTAATTGTCACCACATACATAACCTATCAGCCATTATTGAAGGTAATTTCAAGACATACAATTGAAGACTGTGATTTCCTTTTATTCCAACTTTCTAATTTTATTAGGATTTTATTATGAATGTTTTGATAGTACACACATATTTTACAGCACACCTCGTTGTTCTTAAGAGATAAGTAAATTTACTGTGACACTGTATTAGCAGGGACTGTCTCCTTGTCAGGGAACTGGTAGATGGGGTAGCATATTCCGAGAGACTACAGCCACTGCCTCTGACCTGAAAACAGATATATTGGATTTAGTTTGTTGGACATAAGTTAATTATCAAGTTTCATCATATAAATTGTCTTCAAAGAGAAAAGGCAGCAGGATGGCTCATTACTGCAGAGTTCCTTGCTCGACTTCATCGAAGCCCTTGCTCGCTGATGCCAAGAGCCACAGCCTCTGATGGAGACTTTAATTCATGGCGATACTGCAATGCAGTTCATTTCAGGATCTCTATTGTTGTGTCGCTAAGGGTTCATTCTTCTCAGTAATGGGAATGGCTCTGCTCTATAGGAGGTTAAACATACAGAACCCTAGTGGCTTGCATGATTTCTGACTTCAGAATAGTGCCTGGCACACAGATGATGTGAAAGAAGCTGTCTGTTTTTTTTTTTCCAGCAAGCAATAGCAGCTTATGTAGAGTTTTCCCCCAAATGCTTTATGAGATGAAGGCCAGACACACACTTATACATGCATACACACAACTCGAATAAAAAAATTATACAAAAGATTCCAGGCTTGTCTCACGCTGAAGAGATCAAATCATCAGCACAGCTAATCATCAGGTTCCTCTGGAAGTATTCCTTCAGGAGGGGATTTTCGTGTAAAAGTTTTATGCTTGTTTGTTTAAAGCTTTAGTATAAATTTGCAGGTGATGAGAGCAACCTTCACTCTGATAAAAGAACAGGCCAAGCTACTGATTGGAGAAAATTACATGAAGTTTTTTAATCAAAGTCTCTATGGTCTACTGTCTGATTTTCTAGGCCAGATGTCAAATGTTTTTCACTGATGTGGATGTTGAAGTAATCACTAAACCAATTCCAAGACGAGTAAGTGAGACGGTAATAATGTTTCATTTCAGTCTTACATAAGGTCTCTTCCCCAGCCATGAACAAAGTAACAGGACTTCTCTGATTCAATGTAATTACATAAACTATTACTTTGAATTTTTTAAATAGTTTCAGCTCTTTGCACTGTGTGCCTTCCTTATGAATATGTGACTATGGCATGTTTCTAATTGCCTCAGCAAAATTGTGAAACAACCTGCAATTACCAATTTGTTAATATTTTCAAGATTTACATTTAATTTAAAATGTAATTAAACATCTATTATTTAATATATTTTATGCAGGGTGTTTTTACTTGCAACAAGAATAACCAATCATTAAAATAAAAAAAAACAACAACAACAACCTAGAGCTTTCTAGAAAAGCAGATCTTCTGTTGTTTGACATGCCAGGGAAATGAGTTGCTCATCTGATATACACTGTGATTTTTCTATTCTTTCTTTTTTTTGGATCAGCAAAGCAGTCTGGATGGGACACAGAAATTAGACCAAAAAAAATGTTGAATTTCTGATTCAGAGTTTTTGGAAATTACATATGAACACATAATACTGTTTTCTATGTTTTTCATTGACACGAATCTCCTTTTTCTGGAAACAGCAATATTATAGAAGACCATTTTAGTTAAGAGGACAAATACTTCCTCAAAGGTATTAGAAATCAATATTGTGATATTTTGAAAATTCCTGAAAGAATGTGCCATCCTCCCCCCCCCCCCAAGATACAATTCAGCCTGATGAAATTCCACTGGCATTGACCTCTCCTGCGGTGGCACCTGGTTTCATTCTTAGAATTCCCCACCTCCTTCTCCTGTCCGTGGTATCATTAGCCTAAGAGAATTAAAATACCTAGAGACAGCAGATACTTTAGTGTCTTCTGAGTAGGAATGTCTTTGAAACTAAGGAAATAATCAGGAAAAAAAAAAGAAGCGAAAACAGCTTAAGAGAATGAAACTGGTTTTGGAAATGGTATTAGTAGCCGTGGATGGGACCTCAGAAGGGCTCCTGGCAACTCATATGACAAACCCCTGATCCCTGAACAATGTGATCAAAACATACCTACCTCAAAATATGCCTACTTCAAACATCTATCCATCTAATCCGTGTATTTCTCCCAAATATTGAACTTTCTCTTCAGGTTTTTTGGATGAAAAAAAAATTCACCATTTCATTTCTGTTATTTTTCTTGTCTTCGTTTTTCACTAGACTGTTGATAAGGCTCTGGTTTTTATTTACAGGTCCCCTTGAATCTCAGTGCCTTAAAATAACAATTACTTTACTATTTTCTCTCAGCGTTCTGGAGATTGACTGTGACTGTGTTCACCCAGACAGTTCTTGATTGGTGCATGGGGCTGGGTCATTACAAAGTCTTTCTCAATCACATATCTGGTGGTTGATGCATTGACATGAGACTTTAGCTAGGACTGAGACCAAAGCTCATGTGACCTGAGCTTTCTCACATCAGACAGGAAGTAGAAGCTTCCAGTTTCTTGAGCCCTGGGCCCTAACACACACAAAATGACTTCTACTACACTCTATTGGTCAAGCAGTTACAGAGCCGAAAATCAAGGAGAGGGGACACAGACCCCACTTCCTAAGGGAGGAATATCAAAGAATTTTACGTTAGTTTTGAAAATACTTTATTATCTTTTTACCTCCAGTATATAACATAAGTTGTTAACTGCTTAAATGCTTAATGTGTGTAGATGACTGAAATAACTAAAGAAATTAAAGCAAAATGTAATGATGATCTAATTTAGGTTAGAATAAATGTCAATTGATATAAGAGGACAGGTGCAAGAGATTTGTAGAGAGAAAAACAAAACTAAGAATGAGAGGCTCTAAAATATATCAGAAGTGACTGGCTCACATTACTTGGATAATTTGGGTGCCATTATCTGTAATAGACTTGATGTTTTCAGAAAACACCAGAACATTAGAATCACCTAGAAGTAGGTTTGGATCTCTGCTTCACCAGTGACTTCGTGCATGCCAACTCACATTTCTGAGTCTCAGCTAAATAATATTCATAAGTGAGGATAGTAATAGGTAACTTCCAGAGTTGATGGGGGAGGTTAGAAATCATGCCCGGTAACTGTTCAACACACAATAAGTGATGGCAATATAAGCAGTCCAACGATTCAAAGAGAACAATTAGTGAATTTCTTAGTATACATCAATATCTTTTGAATAATATTTTTTATTAAAATAACTGGATTCATTTTGTGTTATTTTAATTTATTAATTCATTAAGTCTTTAATAGTCTGTGATGAGAGGCTTAATCCTCTGATTTCAATGGGTATATGTGTTGTGTTCTGTGCATCATATCAAATATTGGGCTTGAATTCCATATATCATTATGAATTGTCAACACTATCTAAACCTGAATTTGCTAAACCTCCTTACAAATATTTGCTGCCTTAAATATTCTTTATCTGTTTTGACCTCTTTCACAATTTTGTATATTAATTATGCTTAACCAGAACGTTTTTGTTTTATAACATATTTATTCAAACCTTATGTAGAAGACCAATGCTTCAGAAACAATTAGAAATCATTAATCTTATTACTTTTTATTCAAATAAGTTATCTTCCAAATTTTTTAAATAAAGAAATAGCATTTTTATGGTAGGAGAAGAGCTTTGCATGGTCTTTCCTTCTTCACATCTACTAGACATATTCTGATGCAGAGAAAGGGAGGTATAGTCAGTGGAACTTATTCAAGAATTTCAGCAACTCAGAGCTTGTTTCATATGCACAAGTCCTATATTATTTATTTAATATCCAAAATAGACAATTTGGGTGAATATTAATATATGCAAACTAAATCCATTGTCAATTCAGGTTTTTAAAAAATTATAATAGTCATTTTGGGAAGAAAGGGGCAATGCATTCCATGGCCTTTTTATAGAGCTACTGACTGCCTTCAAGAGTATATAGAAACCATTATCCTTGCCACAGTGCAGGTTACTTTTTAAACTTAAAAATAAAATCTATAGACCATGTTGAATAATCTCTCTTGCAAGACCATCATCCTAACTGCATTGAAACACTGAGATAAGATATTCAATGGGTATGAATGCTCTTTACTTATCATTGAGCTTAAAAAAAGGCTCATGTAACTAGATTCACATTTTATGCTGAACTGGGCTCCATTTTTAATTCCCAAGGCCATTGATGGATGAAACACAAAAAAGATGAATTTGTAGCCAGTAAGTCAGATGTTTATAACTTCTGAAAGAGCAGATTCAGAACACTCAAAAAGTTAGAATGAATATGGAGATTTCCTCGATTCCATGTGAATCAAGCAATTGTGATACACAACTACTTTAATATAATGTTTTCCTAAATCTTGTTTTCAAGAAAAGAGAAAAATTATAACCGCAAGGCACAATTTCTACTTGACTTCTTAAGTGGTAAACATAAGAATATTTATTAATTGATTCTAAGCTTGTGAAGACATTCGAAGGCAGCATGTTTGTGTCCAAAGCAAAGGTCTTGGAATAAAAATTCGTGAGTTAAGTTCCCTCTATCTTTTGGGGGCAGGTTTGGGTTTTTTGGCTTGTCTGTTGGCTTTCACAAAATGGAGACACTGTAATATACCAGTAAGTTTTTGTGAGCATCTCTAAGTTAACAAATGAGAAAGGTCCTAACAGTTCTTGCCCATGGTAGACTGCAAACAAATGTTAATTTCTTGCTTGCTCTACATCGGATGGTGGGTATTGCTGCTGTTCTCCAGCAGCAATCCATCATCTCTATCTTTGTGCACACCAGGAGCATAGCGTGTCCCCATCTCCTTGAAGTCAGGAAAGACCATACGACTTCCTTTGTACAGTGAAATGTGAGTAGATATATGGTTGGCAGAAATGACATATGTCACTTCGGGGAAGAAGCATTTAATTGCTGATATTCCACTCTCTTGTTCAAGCTTCACCCTGTTAAGGTGATAATGAAAGAAAATGTGTTAATACCAGGTTTAAAGCTACCTGGAATGATGTGCTAACTCATGGGAATGACTACCCTTGAGAGTTACATGGACTTGAGATGGTCTTTGCATGAGCTAAAAATAAATCTTTGATATTGTAAAGTACTTACTTTTGAGGCTTATTTGTTACCAATATAAGCTAGTCAATCTTGAATTCATTTACCTAATTTAATTTTTCACTTATATTTCACATATCTCATTGTATATTCACTCACTATCTAGAAGAAAAAATAAAATGTTTCACTGTGTATAAAATAAAAACTGAAGAACATAGGTGTGCTACCTGAAGAAATTTATGCTGAATGGATTTTATTCCTTCAATATATTTTGTTTACAGATGACTTAGTACAATTTAAAATATAATTATTCTAAACTCTCTTCTCTGTCTTTTGGATTTCTAACTATATATCAAGGCATGTAAATAGTTTTTTATTGTTTTTTTAATTGAATGTAAATAGTTTTAAAATAATTATTATGGATCCCTTATATGAGAAAAAAAATTTTGTTTCATGTTTGAGATTTTGGAAATCCAAATTTTGAAAGCAAAATCTTAAAATGTTTTGAAAATCATCTTAAATTGAGTCATGATTTAAAGACTATAGAAGTATAACACTTAAGGTCTGGAAAGAATCTGACATATATTTTGACCCCCAGATCCCATTTTCCACTTTGAAAATCCAGGAGCCCAAGGTATTTAGTGACTTGTCCCAAACTGATTTTATAGGGATACTCCTCTGCTAAGAATCAACGTTCATGGTCAGTCTATTTCTTAGGATGTAACGTCAAAATTTCTTAGACTGCATTTAACCTCAAATGACTATTACCACCAACTGATCTCACAACTATGCTAAACAGCTCGCCATTTCCTGAGCAAGATAACCTCATTCCTTCCTTTATGTCTTTGCAATTGCACATCTTTTTTTTTTTTAATTTTTTTTTCAACTTTTATTTATTTTTGGGACAGAGAGAGACAGAGCATGAGCAGGGGAGGGGCAGAGAGAGAGGGAGACACAGAATCGGAAACAGGCTCCAGGCTCTGAGCCATCAGCCCAGAGCCTGATGCGGGGCTCGAACTCACAGACCGTGAGATCGTGACCTGGCTGAAGTCGGACGCTTAACCGACTGCGCCACCCAGGCACCCCTGCAAACGCACATCTTTATGCTCAGCCTAGAATACCTTCCCAACTTACCACCCCGGCAAACTCCTGTTTAACCAGCAAGACACAGCACAAGCACTTCTGCCTCTATTGCTGCCAAATGCTGTTTTTAGATGATCCAATTTATGTGATCTGAACATATTTCATATTTACTCATATTACTATGTAGTTAATTCATGATAAATTATATTGCTGTTTCCGGTGTTTTGTTTTCTACTATATAAAGAGAGTTCTTTATCATTACTCATTGCCCTGTAGTTCACAGGGACTTACTAGGGGAAGAATATATTCTCTTGCTCTGTTGACACCAAGTTTGGCCATGTGACTTGCTTTGGTCAATAGAATTTGAAGACAGTTTCCATATATCACAAAGAAGACATTTCCCCCCATTTATATGTTACAAGAATGGCACGTGTCAAATAGGGGCTTCTCTTTCGGTCTTAATTCTGGACTGAAAAAGATGTGGCACAAAGCCAAAGCCAACCCCTAAGTACAACAGTTAATATTTAATGTGATAAATACAGTAAGATACCGAGATTTTGAGAGTTCTGTAACTGCAGCATTATTTAGTAAAAGCTAATACAAGTTGTTTATGCAGTTTCCCTGTTTCTGTTAAAATAAATATCTTAAGGGCAAGCATTATATCCCATTAGTTTTTATGTTCCTAACTTCTTGATCAATTTCTGATAGAGTAGGAGCTCAATGTTTTGTGCAGGACTGGATGGAGTTTTGTTGCATGATGCTGCAGCTCTACTTTCTAAGGATTTTTATCTTTTAGAGATTTAGAATCTGAATCAAGTTACAGTGATACAGAAAAATGAAGGAGAAAGGTTTATACACAGAATAAGAAGGTTGCAGAGACACATACAGAGAAAGTAAAATTATTTGCACTATGTTCTGGTCATTTAACTTTTTTTTTTTTTTAACATTTATTCATTTTTGAGAGACAGAGGGAGACAGAACACGAACAGGAGAGGGGCAGAGAGAGAGGGAGACACAGGATCCAAAGCAGACTCCAGGCTCTGAGTAATCAGCACAGAACCCGACAAGGGACTTGAACCCACAAACTTTGAGACCATGACCTGAGCCAAAGTCGGACATTCAATTGACTGAGCCACCCAGGAGTCCCTGTTCTGGTCATTTAAAAACTACAAAGAGGGGCGCCTGGGTGGCGCAGTGGGTTAAGCGTCCGACTTCAGCCAGGTCACGATCTCGCGGTCCGTGAGTTCAACCCCCACGTCGGGCTCTGGGCTGATGGCTCAGAGCCTGGAGCCTGTTTCCGATTCTGTGTCTCCCTCTCTCTCTCCCCCTCCCCCGTTCATGCTCTGTCTCTTTCTGTCCCAAAAATAAATAAATGTTGAAAAAAAATTTTTAAAAACTACAAAGAAATCAAGTATAAATTTCTTGTTGGGGGTTGAAGAACAAGGGGAATAGGACTTGGACTTCAAGGTTGAGATAAACTGGGTCCAGTAGAAATCATTAATCTCTTTCTGATCAATCTAGGATGGATTATGGAGGATTTTTAGGAGTCATCTGTAGAACAAAGAGATACATGGTACTAATAAAAGGCAGAATAATTCACATAGTTTTAATGAGCAAAATAAGGTATTTTTGCATAAATTTCATATTCCACACAAATGTAAAAAGAGTAAGATAAAATAAGATCATATGATATACTTTTTATCGTTTTCTAGGAATATTTTCCTGTTAATTTTCTAGTTTCATTACTCCAGCAGAAACAATTACCAAATATGAATTTAAAAATCCAGTGTCTTAAATCAGACTTCAATATTCTAAGAAAAAACACATATTTGTTTCTCTTAAGAGTTTTCCTAACGCAGGTTATCCTATCTGTACTGTACTTTTTAATTCATGTATTACATTTTAAAAGTTGGAGCCCTGTTTATTTAGAGCACCTACATGTCAAAATCAAGTAAAATGTACTTTTGTCTATTTCTATTCTCTTCACTCATTTTAATGATTTGCAATTTAATCATTAAAATGTTTGAAATAATTTAGGCGTGAATCAATAGCCACTCAGTAGAGATTCTGATCAATTGGCAATTTCGCAAATCTTGCAGTAGGAGATGATGCTGAAATTTACTAAGATGTATATATATAACTGGACTAAAGAATACATTTGTAGTTAAGCCAACACAGTCTCACCCCTGAGAGAGTCTCACCCATGACTTAGTTTTTTCTTATTTAGGATTGTGCGGATCAGAATCAAGGCAGTCTGCATGAAGTGTACTGATATGTATTTTAGGAACTGTTGCATGACTTACCAAACTGATAAGAAAAATCATTAGGAAATGATATAATGTGCTCCTAAGAGTCCACTTGTGAAAGTTACATAGATAGGAAATCAGATCTCATGCTTAGCCAACGTTACATCATGCCTCATTCCAATAAACCTTATAGAAGAATTTCTGGGATTCTGATGAGAATCTATTGGTCATGTTTGTACAGATATCTACCATGTCACTCTGGGAAAAATGACATATTTATGTATAGAAGTTCTATTTAGAAGATTCTCAATTTTAATTTCTTTAATCTACTTGAAAATGTTGGGTTTCTTTGCCCAAACATATATCACCACAATTCTTTCTCTAGATGAAATAGCCCCTCCCTTACATATTTGATTATTTCTATGCCTAATGTTAGCATTTACTTGGATTTTCAGAAATTTGGATTTCTTCATATGGTTCACTTGTGATTTATTTACTGGTGTATCATTTGATTCACACATTTCATGTTTCATAACTGAAAGTGCTCCTTTTATGGGTTCAAAGTTAGACTTTGGGACAAAATGACATTACAATATACAAAAGCTTCATTTTGAATATGGAGAATATGAGGCTATTTGGTGTATGTCTGTGTGTATGTGTGTGTGTGTGTGTATGTGTGTGTGTGTGTGTGTGTGTGTGTGTGTGTGTATATATATATATATATACATATATGTAAACTCATTTGAGAAGTTGCTATTGATGTATAACCCCAAATCCACCATGGGGCAATTATGGAATCCTACAATTCTCACATTACATTCAATATCTCTATGCCAGATTTTTTTTTTTTACTTTAGAGAAGAGTGGGTGGAAGAAGGGCAGAGGGAGACAGAGAGAGAGAGAGAGAGAGAGAATCTTAAGCAATTTCCATGCTCAGCATGGAGCCTGATGCAGGGCTTGATCCCATGACCCTGGGATCATAACCTGAGTGGAAATCAAGAGTTGGATGCTCAACAAACTAAGGCACCTAGGTGACTCTATGCCAGATTTATTAAGCACAAATGGTTTCATAGAGAAAAAAAAAATGTAATAGTATATTGCTTCTAGTGAAGTAAAAAAATGCTATAATTAAAACATAACTGTATTATTTCTGAATTATTCTCATTGTAATTATTATACTAAATATTTCTGTTTACATTCTTCTGAAAAAATCTGAGAAAAAGTCCATTGGATTTTTCTCATAACTGAATTGTCCAAATTCATTGCTGTTTATATAAACACATAACCAACCAAACAAACCACCAAACAAAAATGTCAGGCTGCTGAACACCATGTCATAATTGTACCAGTGTGCTGGTACAAGAAATTGGCAAAAAAAACATTTCAAGTATTAATTATTATGTCATACATGGTACCATTTTAAACCTTAAACTAAAACTTGTCCAGGGGCACCTGGGTGGCTCAGTCAGTTGGCCGTCCGATTTCAGCTCAGGTCATGATCTCACAGCTTGTGAGTTCTAGCCCTGCGTCAGGCTCTGTGCTGACAGCTCGGAGTCTGGAGCCTGCTTTGGGTTCTGTGTCTTCCTCTCTCTCTGCCTCGCCTGTGCTCATGCTCTCTGTCTCTGTCTCTCTCTCAAAAAATGAACAAACATTAAAAAAATTAAAAAAAAAATAAAAAGTGTCCAAATTATCCCATGTGTTAACTATTAGCATGTAATGTACAGGAAAACTGGATAGTCATTAAATTTAATGTAAAAATTTATTCTAAAAATTTAACTTCCTTGTTTTATGTGTGTTTATATGGGGTTATATGTGTGCATGCATATGAAGTTGTAAATTTTTAAAAATAAATTGCTTAAACCAAGTAAGATGTTTAATCACGTGAAACAAAAAATAACCAAAACAAGAATTCTTTTTAAATTAATGAACATTTTCTAATTTTTTTTTACATTTATTTATTTTTGATAGAGACACAGCACAAGTGGGGGAGGGGCCGAGAGAGAAGGAGACACAGAATCCAAAGCAGGCTCCAGGCTCCAGGCTCCAAGCTGTCAGCACGGAGCCCGATGCGGGGCTCGAACTCACAAACCATGAGATCCTGACCTGAGCCAAAGTCGGATACTTAACCCGCTGAGCCACTCAGGCTCCCCTTAATGAACATTTTCTGATGCAGTATGCAGTCCAGAAATTGTTCTTTTCTTTCTAAAAACCAAAGCAGTTCATGCTACACCCTGCGTATTCTAAAATTCCCTCCACACGCAAGTGCGCGTGCACACACACACACACACACACACACATAATATAGCAAGTAAGCAGTTTTGCAGATTGGGAATAGCGGAATTCCTTAAAGTGCAAAATTTATACATATCTATTCAGTAGTTTCCTCTGAAAAGAAATAAAACAAGAAATGAAAACAAACAATGTAATTGCCACCACATAAATGATTTAATGATAATTCTCTATAATACATACGGGTTTTGAGCAATTACCAGTGGAAAGCCAAGAGTTCTTGGCTGTCTGTAAATCACACTGATAGAAGGATTGCCCAGCTCAGTGCAGGACATGGGCTGGCATGGGGCACAGAAGACAAGCAGTGGACGATAAAACTGAAGGGTGATAATAGAACAAAGGACCAGGACAACATATTTCCTTTAATGCCCTTGACTAGGGGGTTTACTCATGTCTTAGTGAAGAGAGATTAGAACATAACATCTGAAACCCTTTCTTGTTGTACCTGCATGCTTTTTATGACCAGTATGATATGCTGGTTAGGAACATTGCCTTGAAATCAGTGAGGCTTGAGTTTAATTTTGGGTTTGCTATTTATAGTTGTGCAAACTTGAGTCCCTAGCATTACCTCTGCACCTCCCTTTCTTTATTGATGAATTGAGAGTGATGAAATAAACCAGCTCACTGGGGTTCATAAGCTTTAAACCAGTTGATGGTCTTAAGGGACATAGCATCTGTACTTGGTGCTTCAGAGGCTCCAATAGTGTTAATGGTATTAACTTAAGAGAGCTCCCTGAGGCAAACTGTTTACAATTCATAACATCACTGTATATGAGAGGTTAAGTTTATGTCTTAACTCATCTTTTTTTTTAACAATTTTGTGTGGTTGTTACTTTATTATTAGACCTCAAGTTAAATGAACTTCTTGTATTTTCTAAAGAGAGATAGTTGAACTGTGTGGAAATAAATAATAGGTTAATAGCCCCACTTCCCAAGTGCTACAGGAAAAGCACCACTTCCTCCAGAATATATTTTTTTATTTTTTTAACATTTATTCATTTTTGAGAGACAGAGCCAGAGCATGCGTGGGGCATGGGCAGAGAGAGAGGGAGACACAGAATCTGAAGCAGGCTCCAGGCTCCCAGCAGTCAGCACAGAGCCCTTTGTGGGGCTTGAACCCACGGACCGCAAGATCATGACCTGAGCCGAAGTCGGACACTTAACCAACTGAGCCACCCAGGTGCCCCACCTCAGGCATATTTTTAATATGCCACCAAATTGTAGGAAACAACCCTATAAAATAAATAAAGCCAGGAGTTTGTCTTCTGAGCACAATGAACATTCCAAATCCAGGTTGATATTATGTGGATATTTTTTACACTTCATATGTCTTACTGATTATATTTTTATAAAGTACACAAATTTAGCTCTAAATGTACTGATATTACCATTAATGATATAATTTGAACTCTCTTATTGGCTTCAGATTTTTTCAAGACAAAGGACACAGTAGGATAAATAGAACCACAGACAACCTTCTGATAACTTTTTGTAAACCAAGACAGAGATGGAAATGGCTGTAGTCCAAGCTCATCACATGGGAGATCACACAGATGGGGAGATAAAAATTGTCCATGTGAGCCCTTTGACAATGCTCAGTATTTTATTCAAGATCCCCAGTAAGCCACCTGCATGCTGATGACATCACAAAAATAAAGGCCAAGGGCTGATTACTGGGTGGGTGCTTTTTATTATCACATATCAGGTGTCACCTGTAATTTCACGTCTCTGGCAAAGCGACAGAATCCATCTGTCATCTAACCAAGGATCTTAGTCAATTTTCTCTGCTCTTTGGAAACAAGCTCTTATATTGTGTGGGAGTAGTAAGGAGCCGGCCCATTTTCTGAGACTGGCTGTGAAATAAATAGGCCAACAGTTACAAAAACAAGCTGATATTTTCTACACAGTGCCAGCAAAGAAAATGCCCTATTTCTCTGCAGTTTTAATATATAAAGCTACAACCAGTTCACATCCACAGGGATGTTGTTGATGGGTCCCAGTGTAGAGCCCAGACAGTCAGTGAGCTTTGAGAATGGGAGTGTGTTATAAATACACCTGTATTATGACAAGGTCCTTGAGGCACTCATAGTGGCATACTTTCTCAGGCCTTTGAGCAAGACAGATACTCTTTTATAAGGGTTCTGGGTGTTTCACTCTCTATGAAGCCAGCACATAAAGAAAAGGTTAAAGAAAAAGGTAAAACTTGTCATCTTGTAAGTACAAATCTCATTTCCCATGCACTCCAAACCTACCTTGAAAGATGCAGAACAGGACCTTTCACTGATCCCAAACCTTGCCTAGTCCCCACAATGCCCCCTTTAATAAAGGATGTCTGGGGGCGCCTGGGTGGCGCAGTCGGTTAAGCGTCCGACTTCAGCCAGGTCACGATCTCGCGGTCCGTGAGTTCGAGCCCCGCGTCGGGCTCTGGGCTGATGGCTCAGAGCCTGGAGCCTGTTTCCGATTCTGTGTCTCCCTCTCTCTCTGCCCCTCCCCCGTTCATGCTCTGTCTCTCTCTGTCCCAAAAATAAATAAACGTTGAAAAAAAATTTTAAAGGATGTCTGTATTCAAAGGGAAAAGGCTAAGGTATAGAGCTCATGAAGTGTTGAAGATTCTGGAAATGTTCTCCCATGGCAAGTTCGGAAGGAAAAATCTGGAGCAAACTAAGGATTATCATGTAGACAAAAAGAAAAATCTGTGCAAGACAGGTGCTTTGCAGCCTTTGAACACAAAGGACTTAATGAAAAAGAGCTACTGGAATAATTTGGAAATTATTAAAAAATCATTTTAGGCATGCCATCAATGAGAACTTATATTTAAATAGGGACAGAGCGAACATGCTTTTAAAAGTGTCCAAATGGGAGGAATCCTTGTCTATTCAGCCCTACTCTAGGGCACGAGAATGTACAGCAGTCACATTGGAGACACAGTAGGCTTTACTTTTATGGAGAGTTAGTTGTATGCTGAAATATGGTAAGTTATGATTTATCTGGATGAGATGACAACTCTATAATGTCTGGAATTTCTTTACAATATTAGGTAAGCTGGAAAACTTATTGTCAAATAAGTTTTGGTATAGTGGATAAAAACACATTTTTATTAAAAGCAAATTCAGAATGCACAGTGCATTTCTCAATTCTGAACTGAAGTGGACAATTATGGAGTTGCTATTACAATACATGCCCCATTACAATAGGCTTGATTCTGTAAGAAGCTTTAAGTCTCTTTCAAAGTCAATTACCAGGCAGGGTTTCCAGACCCTGCATTTGTCATAATTATATTTGAACTTGTTGCTGGTTGATTGGAGGGCTGTCTGAACCTACTTCGGTGGGGAAATCCAAGGCAGAACGAAAAGGTGAGGTGAGGGCTACTAAAGGTCAAAGAGACCCCAGTCTCCTAAGGTTCTAGTTTCTAAAAGCTATAATATGACCATAAAAAGTAAATCCTGGGAAGGAGAGCCAGGGAATGTCTGATGGGTAATGTCATAGTAAAACATCCACGCTGAAAAGCCAGTGCTGCAGAGAGAGGGACACATTGCGAAAATCCATTATCAAGACACATTTTTCCCTAGTTTTATTAAGAAATAATTGACGTACATCACCATGTAAGTTTAAGGCATACAGCAGAATGGTTTGATTTATATATACTGTGAAATGATTACCACAATGGATTTAGTTAACAACCATCGTCTCATATAAGTACAATAAAAAGAAAAAAAATTCCTGTGTCGGGAACTCTTAGCAAGTTTCCCATGTATAATATACCAATTTTAGCTATTGTCGCCATGTGGTACGTTACATCCCAACTACTTACTCATTTTATTTTATTTTTTTAAGTTTATGTATTTAAATTCAAGTTAGTTAACATATCATGTAGCATTGGTTTCAGGAGCAGAACCTGGTGATTCATCACTTACATATAACACCCAGTGCTCATCCCAACAAGTGCCCTCCTTAATGCCCATCACCCATTTAGCCCATTTCCCCACCCAACTCCCCTCCAGCAACACTAAGTTTGTTCTCTATATTTAAGAGTCTCTTATGGTTTGCCTCCCTCTCTTTTTTTTTCCTTCCCTTCCCCTATGTTCATTGGTTGTGTTTTTTAAATTCCACATATGAGTGAAATCCTATGATATTTGTCTTTCTCTAACTGACTTATTTCACTTAGCATAATACACTCCAGTTCCATCCATGTTGTTGCAAATGACAAGATTTCACTCTTTTTGATTGCTGAGTAATATTCCATTTTATATACATTTTTAAATAATTAATAACCAATCATTCCACACCAGACTGACCATTTTCCCTGGTAGCAAGTTTTGTCCCTTGATGATGAGTCTGATTTTGGGTGATCCTAAATGTTTTGTTTGTTTGTTTGTGTAGCCTTTACAATTTTATTAGGTTCTTATTCCATCACTCTTCATAGATTGAGAATTACTGGCATAATATAAAAATAATTACATTGAATATTCAAACTAATTTAAAATGTTACATTAAGTTAAAATAGTCATCATAGAAATGATACTAAATTAACCACAAAAGGCAAAGCTATTCATTTTTTTAATACTAAATGTTGTTTTGTTTTGTTTTGCTTATCCATTGCCCTTCTTTCATTCATAAGCCACAGTCATTCTTTATAAATAAATGTAGAGCTTAAGGACACATATTTCTGGACCTAAGCTTCTGGGTATTGAAACAGATTCTCGGCGTACCCGGATGGCTCAGTTGGTTGGTCGTCCTACTTCAGCTCAGGTCATGATCTCACGGCTTCCGGGTTCGAGCCCCACAGGGCACTCTGTGCTAACAGCTCAGAGCATGGACTCTGCTTTGGATTCTATGTCTCCATCTCTCTCTGCCCCTCTCCCATTCGTGTGCGCGCTCTCTCTCTCTCTCTCTCTCTCTCTCTCTCTCTCTCTCTCTCAAAAATGAATACACATTAAAAAATTGTTTAAAAAAGAAACATATTCTCTTTTACCTATAAAAATTTCTCTCACACCATGTGCTATCCTGAGGATGGAAGAGGGGGACGCTATTGTTGTGTTCTCTTACTTAAGAACACACACCTGAACCATCACATAGATAATACTGGATTTTTCATATGTAGAGTCTCAAAACCATGGTTGACAAAGATTGCATAGAACACATGCTCATGACAAGTATATGTTTATATATAGTGCATATAAAACTTATTTCCCAACTCCCTAGTCTAGACACAGAAAGCTATCGGTAAACTTTGCACCAGTGATGACAAAGCCAATTGCGTGTCTCCAGCAACGCACATGCTAGGTTGAGACACTCACAGGGGCATGCCTTACAAAAGAGGCTTCAGGTATGATAGATACTTGATTCCTCCTGTACCCTTGGCCTGCTCCCAGCACCCTAGGACATTCTGCTGCTGGCAAGTCACTGAAGCCAACCTTCTCCATCCTGCTATCACTGTCGACCGCACAGCACCTAGCCCAGCTTAGGGTCACAAGAGTACAGGTCCATATGAGGAGCCTTTTCTTCTACTTATCTTCTGTTGCTGCTACTTCAGGTCCCTGTCATCATTGCTGAGATCCTTGCTACCATACATGATCAAGGAAATTTTTGTTGTTTCCCTTTGCCTGAACTCCCAGAGTAATGGCACCACCTTTTCCATGCTGGGGAAAAATAGGGAAACCTCTTTTAACCAAGAGTCATTTATATGATCCATGAAGAGACAGGACCATTTCTGGCTACCACTTCTGGCCACAGATCTGGGCTTCTCCTAACTAAGCCTGGGCACTTTCAGCCCCCACTTTTCCAACAGGCTCAAGTTTAGTCCTTCAAACTACCATCCACTCCTTCTGCCTTTCCTCCATCCAGAACTAGCTTCTAACTGCTTTTCCGTGGCAAGACTTCTCCCATCTTGTATCTTGGATTTGACCTTACACCCACCCCTTAAAAGAGACGGAGAGAGACTTGTATAGACTTATATACAGTGAAGACAGTTGTTTTTCTCTGACTGACAAAGAGCATTAACCTTCAAAGCTGAGTACCACTTTCGGCTGTAAATAATCTGTGTTCTCAAGAATAGGAAATGTTGCTTTACTAGTGTTTCTATTTTCCTCTCTGTTATTCTCTGCAGTTGTGAGATGGAATTCAAAACTATATTTTGAATGCTACCTTAGTAAGGATGTTATATTGGTTAATTAACTATGATACTGCCTGGTTTGATACTATAAATAAAGTGAATACTTTTAAAAGTATTAACATTTGTACACTTTACAAAAGAAGATATTCTTTCATTTTACTGTGTTAAGTGAAATAGAAACAAAAAAACCCCACAAAATGCAATTTATTGTTATGGGCCTTATGAATAAAAGTCTACGTGCTTTTGGTCCAGAAATTTCACTTTTAGAAATGTATCCTGCAGGCGTCACATAAATTAACATAGATAATATGGCAACAAATGTTCATTGCAATTTAGTATACATAAAAATGGGTGATATAATGTAGATCTATAGGTTTATATATGCCTACGTAGAAAGAAGTTGAAAAAATACTATTTGCCGAAAACAAACTGCAATACATTATGTCATGATTCCATTTGTGTAAGGAAAGTGTGAACATACATACACTTGCATATGCAAGTGAACATTTAGAATGTTTCTAAAACCATATATAGTAGGATGCTTTTTAACATTCTTGTAAGTGATACTGGCCAAATGAGGAAGACCACGTTGACTTTTGTTTCCACTAGTTAAATATTGTAGCATGAGTTTGTATAATCTTATAATAAAAAATAAATAAATGCACAGTCATCTATATCCCCTGCTCAGTAAATTCTGTAATATTTATTATATTCAGAGAGAAATCTCCATATTTTTTGGCAGTCTGGTGAATGTTTTTCTTTTTGGATGATCATACATTTTGTCAGGCGAGCTTAGTTCATTCACTCGTAATAAATGTGAATATGGGGAGGTTACCTTATAAACATTAGACGAGTGGTACTCAAAGTTTTTAGTCTGGGATGCCTTCTTAGAACTCACCTGCCCTTTTACTTACTTACCTCTAAAAGTCATCTCCCTCACTCTGCTGTGGTTTTCCCCAAACTTTTTTAAAGGTAAAATGAATTGCTGAGCAAACCTTAAAAAAAAATCCTCCTAACTTGAAAGAAAAGAATTGGGCACAGGGGCACCTGGGTGGCTCAGTCGGTTAAGTGTCCGACTTCAGCTCGGGTCATGATCTCACAGTTTATGAGTTCAAGCCCCACGTTGGGCTCTGTACTGACAGCTCAGAGCCTGGAGCCTGGTTCTGATTCTGTCTGTCCATCTCTCAGCTCCTCCCCTGATCATGCTCTGTGTCTCTCTGTCTCTCAATAATAAATAAATGTTAAAAAAAAAAATTAAAAAAAAAGAATTGAATGCAAACCCAGGCTGGATTTTAGCTTCTGACCCCAAACCCTAATCATGATTGAGATTATTGCCAATTACCCCCAGTTCCCAGAACTCACCTTGACCAGAACTGGGAGGACCAGATTTAAGTACTCAAGTCTTCCTTCTGAAAGTCTGCCCCTAACCCACTGTTGCTATTGAAAACAGTTTTCCTATCTTGCTTCTAGTCTGGATTTCTGCTTTGCTTGTTGTTCTCCAGATTCTTTTCTAGTATACTCCCAAATATCCAGGTGTCCATTGGGTCTGAGGCCTATCTTCCTCTACCCAGGCCCTCTCCTACATATCAAATTTCTGCTACAATGACTAGGACCTTGCTTCTTGTCAACAGATTTCTGAGTACTGCCTATCTGCCTCCTTCCCTTGCGGGGCATCTATTAACTATTGTACTCTGTTTATCTATTGAGCTTTTTAATGCATAGTCAACTGATCTGTGATACTCTTTCATTTATTTATTCATCTGTTTAATGAATATGTATTGAATGCCCACCATGTGTCAGGTACTGTGACAAACACGTGGGGTATGTTGTGATCCAGACTCTGTCTAGTTCTCAAGAAAACTATTTCTCTTGTCAAGTGATTATCATACAACTTCTTGCTGTTTCTCCTTCTTCTACCAACAACTCCCCATCCCTTCTCCTCCCCCTCCCCCTCCCCCCCTCCCATCCTTCCCTGGGACTCCCCTTCCCCTCTCTGTCTCCTCCTCCCCTCTCCTCCTCCTCCTCCTCCTTCTTGCAACAGAACTCTATTTTTTCAAATGAAGCCCTACCAAACCTCCAATAGAAAGTAAAGACAGAGTTAGGATGTGAGTCCACTTTGTTTCTTCTCACTTTCAAAATATTTCCTGTAGCACTCTAGGGATCCCTGAACTAACATTCCCTGGATCTTAGGTGCTTCCTGCCAAACTCAGTTCCATTCCAGCAACAACTCTTCCGGGTTCCTGGCTCACCACGGGTGAGCTGGTCTTGATTTAACTTTCTGCCTTTATCTGCATCAGACCTTAGTCCCTGCTACACATATCCAGCCATTCCTAATATGTGGCATACAAATCTGCCTGGGAAATTAAGAAGGATTCAATATAACCCGAAGAAAGAAATACCTTTAATGCCTCTGACTTGGAGATACTTCTCAAGTGTAGTAGGGGTACAGGGAACTCACACTTTAGAATTGACTTATTTTCTCACTTCTGCTATGAAACTTGGGCCAAATTTTGGTGTATGCTTTCATTTAAAAAGTAAAAATATAAAAGCATGCATTTTTCTTTAATCAAGAACACAGAGATTGGAAAAATATGTAATCAAGTGGTGACGAGGATCCAAAATCCTATTCTGGGGGAAAATTTTGTGTGTTCTCCTCTCTACATCTTTTAAAAACAAATGAAAAATATTTTAAAAGATAAAGAAAAATGTTATTTTCCATCATAATGCTTTATCTTTCGCTCACTACTCTTTTCCTCCCTTGAAACAGCCTTAAGAGATCTGTTCAGAAGAACAGAATGTTCTCATCAGGCCTAACAAAAGGTAAATAAAATTGCAGCAGTGGCTTGCCACTGGCTGGAGTGAAGGACCATGAAAGCAAGTATGCATCTGTCCTTCTATGACAGCTTGGCTGTTTTACATGACACTCTCTTTCTTACACCTCTGTTACATCCTTGGGTTGCCTAAGTCAGGACAAGGCTGTCTCCAGGAAAGCTTCATCTTTGGAGGAAATGGGTAATACAGCCTGGGATGGTAGCATCTTTACCATTTTTCTCTGGGGCGAATTTGCACCTAGAAATAAAAGAAACCCATAAATGTAAATATTCCTCTTGGATCACCTCCACATTTCCTTTTTCTATTTATTTGGCCCTTTTCTTTCACTACCCTGAAAGTAATCCAGGGTTTAAGCCTTTAAAGAATTGCAAATAAAGGGAGACAAAGTAGAAAATCCACTTTCCAATTAATATTCCTAGTAATTGTGGTGTAATTTGGGTGCTTCTAGTAAATGGGGACCATAATCACAAAGATTAATGAGGGTTACCAAAGGTGGAAAATCCAGATGCTGGCAGGATTCCCAATTTCCAAGACTAAGTGAAAACAGCAGAGAAATAAGAGAGTAAATACGATAATTAATTGAAAGGTCATACTCAATGTCCAATTTTGAATTTGTTTTTGAAATGTGATAAAACTTCTAAATATTTCCTTAGAATTTAAAAGAGAATTCAATCAGTAGACAAGTTTATTGAACATCTCCTCTATTCAACAGTGAGCTGGGCGGGCAGAGTTACTGAGTAAGTGAGAACAGGACCCCATTTCCTAACCTCAAGCCACTTGTAATCTGTTCAGAGAATGAAAACTAATATATATTAAATAATAGTGATCAAGACAAAAAACTGTCATTAAAGCATGAAGTTGGGTAAAATAAACATAAGCTTCTCAAGTGTTGGACCCACATCTCATTTGACGTAGAGCTTGGACTAACACAGGATGAATGTTTATCAAATATATGTTTGGATGAATGAATGATAAAGGAAGAGAAAAATAATGAGGATTGGGAGGAATTGTTAATGGAAGTGAATTTTTTAAATAAGAATTAATAAATGAGCGGGATGAAGACAGAAACATATTCCCAGTAAGTGATCTAAAAATAATAGATGTGGGTTCATAGGATAGATTGAAGGCCAGCCTCACTGTTTATTTTGATTCAACAAAATGTAACACTATGAATCAGACCCTGTGCTAGATGTTAATGATATCAAAATAACCAAAGAAAACGTATGTTAGGTTTTCAAGACACCCTGGTTCAGTGGATACTTAGTAAGGAGCTTTGAAACTAAGGTCTAGAAGGCATATGGTAGATCCCAATAAGACAAACTTCAAAGTCTAGACCAAGAGTTTAGATTTCATACAATCTGATCTATTTACTAGTAGAAACAATCTGTCAGCATGATAAAGACATAATGAAGAATGAAAATCATCTCTAAAATATTAAAATAATAAAGCAGATAGAGAGCTATTACTGTTGCCATCCTATTTTAGACATATAGTTAAGATATCTTGTGTAGCATACCTAATTTTTCACAAAGATATTGATGGTTCTTATTACAAAACTACAACATTAAGGGTACTCACTGTACTTGTTCATCTCTGTATTCAGTACATATTTTCTGTGCGAACTGTATTGTCCAGGAAGGTACTAAAGATTACAAACAACAGATAAAGACTCTCTTCCATTGGCGCATTGCTTGGTGTGTACGAATTATCTGAGTATTTTTCACACAGTGCTCAAGCCCATTATGTGGTCATTCAGTCATCTTAAGAGGTCTTGAAAGAACAAGGCAAATGGTTATTAAAATGCTTTGGGTTAGCGGTGCATTGGCATTACGTGAATGCAAAGCCTTTTTAGTTTGATCAGAAATCATCATCTGATGCAAGCTCTGGTTTTAACTTACACTTGCTTATTAGTAAACAAACTTTAGTAAAATCGCTCACTGTAATTACTTAGACAATGTTTCCACTTCCTCATTTCCAAATTGCTATATTAAAAGAAAACGTATCTTCTAGGCATGTTATCTCAGAATTAGCCAATTAGATAAAAAATTGTAGTCTATTAAATTATTTTGAAAAACTATATTTAGGGGCAACATTCCTGGGAAAGGAATGAATACATTAGACTTAGTCTAAGATATTAGACACACACCATCTCAAATGGTGACCCCTCCTGGACTGTCAGAAGCACATACTGTGAAATGGCTGAGGTCAAGGGTCAGTCAGAGGCAAGGCTACACCTCACCGACTTCAGGCCTATGTTCAGTACTGTGTCTGCTCATGACTGTTAGTCCCTGTGCCTGGCACCAGCAGGTTCTCAAGAGCATGTGGCATTATCACAATATTGGTAGTGTTAGGGAAAGACATAGCAAATTAGGGAAATTTACAGATGGGCCTGATACTCCAGATTATCAGCACACTTGTGTTGTTGTTAAAATAAAATACTCTCCAACTGTTCCATAGCTCTTTTGCATTACTGCTAAAGAAAAGTGTATTATGTAGGCAGTATTTTAAGCCCAGCTAGCATAATGATAGGGATTTGTTCCATCTTAAAGGTGAGGTAAAAGTAACAGTGACACTCTATATTAAAATTATTCATTTACAAAAGCAGAGGTAATTTTTTTGCCCACTTCCTAATTTCTTTGGGGTTGCTTGAAATTTGGTATGATTGTTTTTGTTTTGTTTGTTCTCAAAGCATCCTTAAAGCCAAGTCTAATTTAACAAGAGGTTTCAATAACTTTGAAAAGTAATGGATTTCCTTTCATGGGTCTATAAGCTCAGGGTGTATTTTCCTGACCTCTCTCTTGTGTCCATCTTAAGCATTACTGAGGCTTTAAAAAAGTGCATAGGAAGAGAAATTGATATGAATCCTAGGAAATCTACTTTACTTCAAGTCTGTAAGTCTTCGCAGTAGACCAATTCAAAAACAAGAAAAATTGAGCCTTGTGTCTGAAACAGAATTCAATACTGTGGCACATTACTGATCAGTTATGGAATCAACATTTTTGGTAATTTGGATTTCAATTCATGGCTATAAGTGTGCTGCAGTGATTTAATTGCACCGTTGTGTGTATCCCTTCTTGTGTCTCTGGAACATAAGCATCATAGCCCTTCTTGTCGCCCCGTTTGCTTTGTGCTTAACCAAAAATAA
The DNA here is from genome assembly GCF_016509475.1 of Prionailurus bengalensis. Classification (NCBI taxonomy): domain Eukaryota; kingdom Metazoa; phylum Chordata; class Mammalia; order Carnivora; family Felidae; genus Prionailurus; species Prionailurus bengalensis. Next base: position 50,641,786 of record NC_057353.1, read on the forward strand.
AAGGACTGCTAAGTTGGTAGTGGTTTTCTTTAGAGCCATCGTCAGAGATAAGGCTTGGCCTCAGAAGTGACCAGAGCTTTGCTGCTGGTCATCGTGAATGGTTCTCAGGTGTAGAGCTCTTTCTTGGCAGGTATGGAAAGAAGGATCCTCACATGGATCCTCAGATGGCAGGGAATAGGTACTCCTCAAAAAATTGTTTGTTTTCCTCTTATTATGACTTCCAAAACCTCTGAGAAGCTGACCACCAGGATGAAGTCTCTCCAGTCTTGCTATCTTCTACTGTAGGCAAAACTGAAAATGTGCACTCCTTCTCATCGCTTTGTCTTCCCAAGTCTGATGGATCTGGCATTTTAAAACGGAGGGCTTTGCTTTTGATTCTGGGCCCTGGTTCAAAGTTGATGTTAAGTAAATTAATATGGAGAAAATGCTGTAGTAAATAACCTTCTAGTAGAGGTAGCTATTACTTTTCTTTGGTGAAAATCATTTATGTGCTTTTCACCTTTGATTCAAGCATTATTTTAGCTTTCAGAGGGTGAGTTTTACTATAAAATATCCTGCATTTTAAACGCCATTTAATTATGATTTGCTTCCTTGGGGATTATATCATCATGTGGTTTAATTTGGTATATCCCCTAAGGGGGAGCATATTTCAATCATAAAATATTTCCTGCAGAAACAATAATGGTTCCATGATTTATTTCAGGATGCTGTTATAAAATGGGTTCTTCAACAGTAATTTGAATGCAATTGAGTTTAAACATATAGCACAGATGCCCCAAAATGGGTGAGAAATGAACATACATGCTCTCCATGTATTTATATACATGCTCTCCATATTTATATACATTCTCAGTCTTTACCTTCAGTTATTATGTCTTGAGAAAAGAACTTAGAAAGCTGAGAGCCATGAAACATATTATTATCTCTTCAAAAAGTTCATTTTTGGACAAGTATCATTTGGATGGGGATTAACTTAATCAGAGATTTTGAATCTTCTTTACTTTAATTTTTAATCTCTTTTTAAAAAATATGTCTGAGTCTTTAAAAGACCTAAACTTGTAGTCACAAAGCATTGCTTCAAAAAAGGGAAGGAAAAAAAAAAAAAAGAAGGGAAAGTTTTTAAAGCAGCCACCGGCTGTAAGAGAGATAGTGCAGGCAGCAGATTTGTGACAGAGTGGAGCATGAAACCCATCAGCTGATGAGTGAAAATCCCTGGTTTCTAATTAATCGAGGTACACAGGCCAAGGGATGAGGAGGATCAGGGAAATGAAATCAGGAAAAAGATACCATCAGTCATTTCTGCGGCCCATTGTCATACTTCAGAATCTGCTGTAATGAATCACTCAGGCATTCCACAGATACATTCAAATGGTGAAGAAAATTCATTGTCCGGTGAAGAGCGTTTGATAAAAATCTTTCTTCCCCCCCCCTCTTTGTCAGAAGCCTATGATCAGAAAAGGAAATCCAGACAGCACAACAGGTGTGCTTTTTGCAAGCCTGGTGAAATCTGCAAATGAACCAAGTATGGAAGAATTTTTTGTCCTAATTTTTTTTTTGGTCCCCAAACGTGGATGAGGAGGGTGGTGGGGCAGAACATCTGGCAGAAGGGAGGCTTGGTACTGAACAGGAGGGCACAGATTAAGGGAAGCAGGGGAGTGAGCCCCTTCCCGCAGTTGAGAAACGCATGTTCCTGTAAAATCTTAATTAGGGAAATAGAGTACATTGGGAAATGTAGTAATATTTAATTTAATTTATAAACAGGGACATTTCCTTTGAAGAACAATCTGTCCAGTGAAGAAAGCATTATGCATTATATCCTGGCTCTGCTAAGAAAGGAAAAAAAACCTCAGTCTCAAGTCAGAAAGCTGCTCTTGGGCCCATGGTTTCTGGGGTTTTCCTGGAGAAAGGGTTTCTTTTAAAGTCAGTGAGACTTACCCGTGATGAATGCACATTTCAGCCCGAAGGTTTGGTTCAAAGGTTTCCTAACTCAGGCCTGCATTCTTCCTGGGTTATAGCTCACTTCTGTGGTGGCCATGTATTTTAATGGAGAAAATAGTCACCCTGGCACCTAAGATACTCTATCTGTGTATTTCGACTCTGCAGCAACTTTGTGACTGCAAACAATTCCTTGTAGCAGCTCCAAGTGCTGTGTGGCATTAGGTGGCATGCAATGATAATTGTTTTCAAATAATCAGGTACTGTACTGAGACATATAAGGATGGCTGATTCATTTTCAATTTAATTACTATAATATAGGGTTTCGCTGTCTATATTATCAATCACCAAGACACTCTGGAGTTGATAATATTAAAATTGCAACAATAATGAGAATTCTACTTCATGATGAAAATAATTTTAATCATGGGTAGATTACAAATCCATTTACAGTTACGGTTACTGAGAATTCTATTATCTACCTTCTCTTGTAAAAGATGTTAAGACATGTTTTCAGAAAGTCTAAAAGATTATGGAAGTGTGCTGTTTCTACAAAGTTGCAAGCACAGGCTTTCAGGCAGAAAACCTTGAGAGGGTTTCCAAACTGTCGAGGCTCGTGGGCGGAAGGTACTGCAGGTGGGCACAAAGCCCTTTGTCTTTTTGGCTCCTCCTCGCCTTCTTCTTTCGGTCAAAACCATTTTTGAGAACTGCTACGTAACAGGCAGTGGGCTAGGTGCTGGGGATGAAGCTGAGAACAAGCAGTGGGATCCCTGCCCTCATGGTGTTGACCGTCTAGTTTGCTTTGCTGACTGCTCTGGCCTTGAAGATGTTCGGGATTTTAAATGGAGTCCAATGGAGCCCAGTGAATGGGCCTAGGCGATTCCTGGTCCTCAACCCTGGCTGCACATTAGAATCACCTAGGAAGTTAAATATAGATACAGATATAGGCATACAGTTATAATAGATATATGTCTTTGCCCAAGCCCCATGCTCAGGATTTTGGTCTGGGGTGGGGCTCAGGCATAACTATTTTTGAAAAGCTCCCCAGGGGATTCTAACATGCAGCCAGGGTTATGGAACATGAGACTACCCAACAAGGGCGTCATCTAAAAGACCACTGCTCTGGGCATTAACTGAGATGATCCTATGCTCCTCTGGTAAGCCTCTAGGAAATCATTTTCTGGTGTCTGAATTAAGCCAGCTTGGTATTTTGATCCTACAAGACTATCAGTTTCTCAGGAGCCCCAAAGTCCAGTAATTTGTTTTGCAGATGATAGATAATTTCATATAATACTTTATATCACCTTTGCTCTGACTTCATGACCCCTTCTAATATCAAAAATAGTCAGATTTGGTCTGATAATTGGTATGAGCAAGATTTACTCATCGCTTCTCATTGGTTATTCAATACCTTTTATCTAGGAACTTCTAAGTGGTAGGTTTTATTACACTAGGAGCAGATTTAAGAGCTGAGTCAAAGAAGATACTAAATGTGTTTGAGGGGACTGAATTGTAGGAAGGTAGGAATTCAAAGGTCACGGGTGGCCAAATTATCCCAGCTGTACTCCCCTATCTGCTATGGCTGTGCTCCAAAATCCCTGGTATATTGTGTTCTGCCCCACGGAACCTGTGGTCTCGAATTCATCCATTTGAAAATGTCTTAGTGTGGGGATACACGTCTGAAGTCCTTTGTATTTATATTTAGCTCCTTTAAAATATATCTTGTATGTATACATTTACAAAATAACTAGACATAAAAATCATAAATTCTGTCACAATTACACTTTTCTTAACCCTGCAGTCTTTATTCTCTTGCTCTCTTTCGGGATTCCCTTTCTCTTCTCTACCTTTCTTCACCCTTAACCCTGCCCACTCCCCTGCTCGAGTATTTTTCTCTTATTTTATTTTCCCTCCACTCTCTCAGGAACTAACAAAGTCAATAGCCAAAACTGTTTCCAAACATTCACTTGATCCCATTACTCAGTCTTTGTTTCTGATGATACTCGTGTGGACTAGAGTGTGTGTGTGTCTAGATGCATAGACATGGAAATAATTAGTTTAAAAAAACCCATCTATTACCCTCACTGTCACTTAAAGCATTCCCACAAGCGTGTAAACTGCGCCCCACACTGGTTCCCTGCTTTGGTGGAACTCTATGAATAAATTACATTTTCAGAGTCTGCCGGCTTTCTAATTCCAGCTTACTGCACTTTGGAACAACATCTTTCCTTCATACGTTGCATAATTTGTCTTTCCGGGTTTATTTTCATTTTTCTGTCTCTCTAGCCCACCAATAACTTTTGCAGGAGAGAAATGGTCTCTCTCATGGCCAGAGCTTCTTGGGACCTTTGCCTTGTAATTAGGTCAAATTATCTGGGTGACAATTAAAGCAGCAAAACCTGCTTCGATGGTGTTCAGTCGGGAGTATCCCTGGTTAACATTTGTGTTTGCATGCTAATTTTCAGAAGTGAAAAACACATGGATACAAGTGTGAGATTAAATTTTATTTTCTTTAAAGCAATAAACTAGGTTCATTGTAGCTTCTTTTGGCATTTAGAGAAATACAGAGCATTAAGCTGTCAGATTTTACAGTAACAGTGCAGAATTGTGAACTCTGATTTGGAGGCACAAACACTGCAATCATTAACTACATATACTTGAATTCATAAAACGAATCGGCAGAGGAGATAGAGCCCACAACTTGTAGGTAAGTGAAATCATTCGAGAAGATGAACACAGCCATTTTCACCATTTCATCACTTTGTAAGATGAAGGTTATTAGGACGGGTTTCATCAAAAAAAGCCAAAATTGACCAGATAGTCCACAGGTGATCAGTTCCAAAGCCTTCCCCCAGAGTCAGCTCTTCAAATGTTTATCCTATATGTATGTATGTTTGCTTGGATCATGATAAGGTAGCAATTTGGGATTTTTGGAAACTGAGCTAGCATGTCACCTGAGACATCCCTCTGATTTGGATTGAGTTCAGAAGCAAAGTGCCTTGAGAGGCCAAAAGAGAAAGAGAGGGTGAGAGGGAAAGCAAGCAGGAATGGACAGCCCATGTTGCCAGCTCTAATATCCCAGTGCAATTATTTTGTGGACATCCACTCCTTGCCTGCACAGGAGATAGGGCTATAAGTGTATGTTATTTTTTAATTACAAGGGGGGTAGAAAAAATCCTGATGATGGGCTGGAAGGTGCCATTGCATTGTTATTTTTTCCTCTCCCTTCGTTTGCTGATTATGTGAGCCGGGCTCCTTTGCTAGCCGATGATAAGCAGAATTTCCATGTTCTCTGCATAATTAATCCATCTCTGCCTCTCTTCATGCCAACTCGCCCGTTATCGCCGGCACATGCCTGAATTGCAAAAGAATCCGCTCTTCAATTGGAACTTATTGATATTCTAAGAAAAAAAAAAGAGAGAAGGGGGAAAAAACTGAAAATCCTTAAGTTTAAGCCGCAGATTTTTAAATGGATTAATTTCGCTGCAATCGCAGCCATCTAAGGCGGGAAGGCAGGCAGAGCAAATTGAAAGCGTCTCCATGTTTGCAGAATTGGGTCCAGAACGCTGAAATGTACTGGCACAGCTCTCTTTTAAAGTCAGAAAATTACCATTCATTTACATCACATGAAATACTTTTTTATGCTAGAAATATTCAAGAGACGTTCTTTAAATGCCTGCTAATGCTTGATAACATTTCTAACTTTCAACGTTTTGCTAGACTTTGATATGACATGATAGGAATGCCTTCCAGTGGAGAATATTATATCTCTCTTTATCACTTATTAGATTACATCATCTTTTTTCTTCATCATCCCCAAGTAGTCTTTAAACAATGAAGTCTGTCATTGGTTGTGTAGGATTTTGTGTGCTGATGGAAGTCAAGGTTAGTCATTTATTTTTTGTCTACCTACAAATGAAATGTTTGTTTTGTTTAATTTTCTTCTTCAAATACCTGGAGACCTTGGACAATAATAAGAATATAAAAATCATACTGATAATCTCTCGGTAGTCATTGTTTTGACTATTTTCCTCAGTCTTCTGATAAACTCTTAACGTTGAGAGACGTGATTCCTTCTCATTTTAACTTGTAAATAGTTACACTTTGAAGTCTCCTCTGGCTTAGAAAAGCATCAGTAGTTGAAGTCATTCTACAAAGTGTACAGTTCAAGAATCACAAATAACGTAAACTTCCAGCTACAGGACTCAGGCCATTCCAAATAACCTTTGCTAAACCTTGCTTAGTTGTTGAGGTTTTAGATTTTGATCTTTAAATCTGTTGTATGTTAATTCCCTGACTCCTGGCATCTAGCACTTGCCAGGACTGAGGCTTCCTTGATACTCTAGTTTAGCTTCCGCAAGGCTTTCTTCCTGTGTTTCGATGCTCAAATATCTGCAGTTTCTGCTGGGCTGCACAACAAAGCTGACGCGCTCTTTTAGCTTGGAGAGAAGACTTGCTAATATCAACCAGCAAAGAAAATGGAAATCTAAAGATCTAAAAATATTCACCAGGGAGTGGGGCCTGTGCATTTTGCATTTAGCAGGACCTCAAAAGGCAAAATAATAATAATCACAATTTAAAAAAAAAAAAACTGACTTGAGGGTACATTTCCTAGGGAAAATGAGACAGTGAGCAGTGATATTCTTTGGAGATATCAGTTATGACACAAGAATCTTCATAACTACGGGCCATCTTAACACAAAATACTGGCATTGGGTACAAAGGTATGTATTAGGAATGAGTGCTTTAAATGTTGACATTGTATTTTTCTCTCAGAAGTAAACCATAATGAATAGAGAGGTAAACACATTTAAGAGGAAGATTTTTTTATAGCCCTAGTAAAATAATTAACATAGCGATGGATACTATAAATATAAAAACAGTTAAAGGATACACTTTTAACGCAATCATCTTAATTATAAAATCTTATATAATTCCTAGGCTACCCAGAGCTTGGAAATAAAGGAAACTGCTAGTTGCACATTGAGTAATTTTGTATAGTCAGCTAAACACTTTAAAGCAATTTAAAAAAAATGAAATGAAAAATGACCCTTCTTAAAATAGATGTAGCAAAAACATTTCAACCATAAATAACATTTTCACTGACCTTGTATACTCAACCCTTTCATTTAAAAGCATGAATTAAAAGGACTTAGAGATTGCAGGTATATAGGGGGAGAGAGGAAACTTCTCCTGGGCATTCTGTTTTGAAATAAAAATTATGAATTAAAAAATATTTTCTATAGTATGCATTGAGCTCATATTTTAAATACTTTATAGAAGATAGTTACAAATATATGGATGGGAATTTATGTTTTTATAAAATTATATGTTCTATTTCTACCCTGAAATCATTATGATTTTTTATATACAATTAATAGTTGTAACTTAGTTCACATAGTTTAGCACACATTTTTCCTGTGAAAAAGAAGTTATGCTGGTTTTATTATTACATTGTAGATTCACGGGGTATTTTAAATAAATGTAAAGTATCACATTCCTAATTATTACCATATGTACAGATCAGAACGGGAACAGTGATGCAAATGGCTTCGAGATGCTCAGTGTCAGATGACAGGCTAAATCAAACAGCAGTGATTCACTCTGAAGTGGTGACGGCAAATACGATATGAATTAGCTATTCTGCTGAAAAAACTAAGACACTGACATGGATTCATAAGTGATGAACTGACTTATAATAGAAACAATTGAATGGCTTTTTTTCTTTCTTTTAAATTTAAGGATGAATTGAAAAGTGAAGAAGGCTATTACAAATGATTTCCTGGGTGTCAAAAATTGCTAAACAGTTCCTTTTTTTGACATTAGGAGAATGAGTGACAGCCTTTTATTTGTATTGTGCATGATGGATGGATCCCTTCATCGTCTCCCTTCTCCTTCCTCTTCTCTTTATAATTGGATGGAATTGAACTGTTTACCACCTCTGAGTTGGCTTTTTGCTCATGAGGTACCCCTATCCCATGCTTATTCCAAAAAGCCAAACATATCAATTACATCTTCCTCACAGACGGACATCTTCACAAGTGAAATATTTAATGAGTCTTTTCTTGATCCTTTGCCTTCTCTTGCTCCAACTCCAAGGGGCTAAAACTCACTCAGTCCTGGGAACAAACTTAGTGGGCTTGAACACTTTTCCCTTTGCTGTTCAATCCTTTTGGGTCAGGTGGTTCTCATGATAAGGAACAAGGTTCAAAGGGCCCTTAACCTCTTCCGTTTTGTGCCCAAACTATCCAATATAATTGTTCCTCTCCCCATCTTCTCATAAGATATCACCATGGGCCACTGAATATTGGCACTCATCAGTTAAGAGGCAGCCATTGAGAACCTCCTGTTCATCCCCACACTGTTCTGTGCACTGAAGAGACTGGAATTTTTTGACTTGCTGAAATCTATGAAGTGGTCCTTTCCTAGCAACAATTTGTGGTAAAATCTCCATAGTTTTGCTTAATTCTAAGGAAACACATTCCACTTATTCTTTCATATTAACCTAGAGTTTGTTTCTTTAAAGATATCTGAAGATGTTTTTCGAATTGGCGATTCTCAAGCACAGACAGCTTATGGATATGTTATCTTGATAACAGGCACTCAAATTTTTTAAAATATTTTAATATTTATTTACTTTTGAGAGAGAGACAGACAGACAGACAGAGCCTGACACCGGGCTTGAACCCACAAACCGTGAGATCATGACCTGAGCCGAGGTCAGACCAACGTTGGCTTAACCAACGGAGCCACCCAGGTACCCCGCAGGCACTCAAATTTTTAAAATACAGTATAGAAATCTGTATTTTAAAATAGGAGTCACAGTCTCTCGGCAAACATAAAGTGCTTTGAAGAATCAAGAGGAACAATGGAAAGGCCTCTTCCAGCTACCTGACTAGAAAATGGTACTTAAACCAAACATGGTTTGCCGCTTTAGAAATCTCCCTAGGATGTTTTCCACAGCATTCTAGATACTAAAGTCTTGATTGACTGAAAGAAGTTTGGGTGTTTTCTTTCAAACTATTAAGGAAGCAGACTAATAAAAGACAGCTGTTTTTCTAATTCTGACTGATCACTTGTCATCTTTATGACGTCAATAATGAGACCTTAATTTCCTCATTAGTAATAATTAGAAAAATAATACCTATATCAAAGATTTGTTATGACAATAAAAATACGAAAACACTTAGCATATTTCCTGAAACACAGGTAGTGTCATGTAGTTAGCATCCTTTCCTGCCATTTGGTTATTATTTTATATGAGATAAATACTGGAAGAGGAGAGGAGGGTAAAGAAAGGATTCATGTGTGTGTATTCTATTTCTTACATGTATAAGTAAGTATCAGGTATTTTTATTCAAACATTAGGTAGAAATGAAAAATTTTTTCATAGTCAATGGTAAAAGGTGGAAAGTTTTTTCTCTGAGATCAGGAACAAGACAAGGGTGCCCACTCTCACCACTTCTATTCGACATAGTCCTGGAAGTCCTAGCTAGAGCAATCAGGCAAGAAAAAGAAATTAAAAGTATCAGAATTGGAAAGGAAGAAGTAAAATTGTCTCAATTTGCAGATGACATGATTTTATATCTAGAAAATCCTAAAGACTCAACCAAAAAATTGTCAGATCTAATTAATAAATTCAGTAAAGTTAGAGTGTACAAAATTAACATTAAAAAAATCAGTGCAGCCATTCTGGAAAACAGTGTGGAGGTTCCTCAAAAAGTTAGAAATAGAAGTGCCCTACAATCCAGCAACTGCACTCCTAGGTATTTACCCACAAGATACAAAAATGCTGATTTGGAAGGATACATGCACCCTGATGTTTATAGCAGCATTTTCAACAATAGCCAAATAATGGAAAGATCCCAAATATCCATTGGCTGATGAATGGATAAAGAAGATGTGAGATATATATATATATATATATATATATATATATATATACACACACACACACACACACAGATATTATATATATATGAATACTATATATATGAATACTATATATATGTAGTATATTCCATTATATATCTAATATATTCCATTATATATAATATTCCATTATATATATTATATATATTATATTTGTATATTATTTATATATATTATATATTATATTACATATATATGGAATATATATATTATATAATGGAATATTATGTATTATATATTCCATATATATTCCATTATATAACATATATTATTATATATATTATATGTATATATTATGTATTATGTATATAATATGTATATGTATATATATTATGTATTATGTATATAATATATATAATGGAATATTATATATATCTATAATGGAATATTACTCAGCCATAAAAAAGAATGAAATCTTGTCATTTGCCCTGACATGGAGCTACAGAGTATTATACAAAGTGAAATAGTTAGAGAAAGACAAATTACCATATGATTTCACAAATCTGTAGAATTTAAGAAACAAAACAGATGAACACAGAGGGGATAAAAGAGAGGGAGAGGCAAATCATCAAGCAGACTTTTAACTATAGAAAACAAACTGAGGGTTGCTGGAGGGGTGGTGGGTGGGGGATGGGTGACATTGGTGATGGGTGTTAAGGAGGGCACTTGTGATGAGCACTGGGTATTGTATGTAAGTGATGAATCTCTAAATCCTACATAGAAACTAATATTACACTGCATGTTAACTAAATGGAATTTAAATGAAAACTTGGATGAAAAAACCAGTAGCATTTCTATGCACTAACAACAAATTTTCTGAAAAAGAAATAAATTGATCCCATTTAGAATAGCATCAAAAACAACAAAATACTTACTTGGGAATAAATTTAACTAAAGAAATGAAAAATCTCTATTCTGAAAACTACAAGACATTGATGAAAGAAATTGAAGAAGATACAAATAAATGGAAAGGTATCCTGTGTTTATTAGTTAAAAGAATTAATTTTCTTAAAATAAGTGTCAGTACTACCAAAAACCATTTACAGATTCAATGCAATCCCTATCAAGATTCCAATGATGTATTTTCCAGAAGTAGAAAAAGAACTTCTCAAATTTATGCAGAACTACAAAAGACCTCAAGTAGCCAAAGAAATCCTGAGAAAGAAGAACAAAACAGGAGATATCACACTTCATGATTTCAAGCTATGCTCTAAATCCATAGTCATCAAATGACTACAGTACTGGCATAAAAAGAGACAAATAGATCAATGGACCAGAACTGAGAGACCAGAAATAAACCCAAGCATATACAGTCAGCTAATTTTTGACAAGGGAGCTAAGAATGTCAATGGAGAAAAGGCAGTCTTCAAGAAATGATACTGTGATAATTGGATATTCACAAGTAAAAGAATGAAACTGGACCCACTTCTTACACCACTGACAAAAATTAACTCAAAATGGATTAGAGACTTAAATGTAAGACTTGAAACCATGAAGCTCTCAGAGGAAAACATAGGAATAAAGCTCCTTGACATGGGTCTTGGTAATGATTTTTTTTTATATATGCCTAAAGCACAAGAAACAAAATAAAAAATAAACAAGTGAGACTACATCAAACTAAAAAGCTTCTGTACAGTGAAGGAAACCATCAACAGAAAAACAAAATGGGAAAAAATATTTGCAAACCATATATCTGAAAAGGGGTTAATATCCAAAATATATAAAGAACTCCAACAACTCAACAGCAACCCCCCCCCAAATAACCCAATGTAAAAAGGAATAGACATTTCTCTAGCGAAGATAAACAAAAGGCCAACAGGTGCATGAAAACAACATCACTAGTTATTAGAGAAATGCAAATTAAAGCCACAGTGAGCTATCACCTCACACTTGTTAGAATGGCCATCATCAAAAAGATAAGAGATAACCAGTGCTGGCAGGCATGTGGAGTAAAGTTAGCCCTTCTGCACTGTTGGTGGGAAGGCAAACTGGTGCAGCGACTATGGATAACAGTATGGAGATTCTGCAAAAAATTAAAAATAGAATCCAACAATTCCACTTCTGGGAACACATCCAAGGGAAACAAAAACACTAACTCAAAAAGATATCTTCACCCTCATGTTTTTAGCAGCATATTTTAACAATAGCCAAGATGTAGAAACAACCTAAGTGTCTATGTTAGGTTTCAATTCCCTCAGCCATATTTGTTCTACCATTCCCAGTATAAAAGTAATTCTCTTTGATAGAAGATGGGAGTGAAATAGAAGCATACTAGCTTTCCATCTTTTGTTAACATTGTATTATCTGTTTTGTGAGGTGAACCAATCCTTTCCTGTTCTTCTTGTTCCATTTTATTTAAAAAGACCATTCTTCTCCTCCTCCTCCTCCTCCTCCTTCTTCTTCTTCTTCTTCTTCTTCTTCTTCTTCTTCTTCTTCAAATTGTACTGTTATTTGTAGTTGTAGTCGTAGTAGCACTAGTAGCAGCATTTTGGAAAGTCTCACTGTTTCCTGAATTACAATTTTCTGAGGCAATTTAGCCGTTCATAAGACTTTTGAAATGGATTTCTGCGTATATGCCTCTTATCTGATCTTTTGTAGCCGCCATTTAAAGTTCAACTTTGTTGAATAATCCTGATGAATCATGCTGCAACTGCAAACATGTTTCAAAGTACTGTATTTTACAGTGTCGTGAATATAACACCACTGATTAATAAGGAGAAATGATTTGTGTTACTCCAGCCTCTCCAGATGATATAGTAGTCACATAGGAAAAAGCCTATTGTTTGCTCATGCAAACATCTAGCCACTTCGAATGATTGGTTTCTCGGACGATTCTTCATTATATTATTTATAGTTGAGACTTATTTTGAAGCACATTTTCATGGTCTATAAGTTCTTTCAGACTGGTCAGTACTCTTAGGATTTTCTTAGTTGTTTCTTTATTATTTTCGTTTTTTGTGTAGAACACATTTTTAACGAGAGAAGCCATTTATCACTGAAATCTTTCCAAGAAAAACATTGTTATGTTGAGTCTGTCAATGTCTAGGCTCTAACCTCTTTTATTTCCTCTAAAAGAACTGTTTTTGCAACACAAACCTTTTGGGGATGGGGCCTGGAAAGTATATATATATCTGTATCTATATCTATATATCTATATATCTATATCTATATCTAATCTATATCTGTATATTATATTTATCAGAATGTGACTTCTAAGTAAATTAAATTTAATTTAATTATGTTTACCTGTTATGTGGTAAGCACTGTGCTAAAACAATGGCTCACCCAAAACAATGGCTATATACTATTTTTAAACTGTTCTAGTATTTTGATCTATATTAGAAAATACCTTTCCACTTTTGTCTCGCCAAATGGTTCTTATGATTGTATGTTATCTATTGCTGTGAAACCATCTTGAAACATAGTGGCTTAAGGCAAGGACACTTATTTTGTTCATGAATCACATTTTGTATACGGGTCTGTGAAGGTACTTCATCTCTGCTGTACTTTGCGTCAGCTGGGACAAGTTGAAGTCTGGGATTAGAATCGTCTGAAGACTCCTCACTCCCATGTCTGGTCATTGATGCTGGCTGTTAGCTGCAACCTTAGCTGCAGCTGTTGCCCAGAACATTCACTCGTGGCCTCTCCATGTGGTCTGGGCCCCCTCTTAATGTGATTGCTGGGTCCCAATGGTGAACTTCCTGAGAGAGATAGGCAGATGAAGACAGTTACCTCTTATGACTTAGCCTTAGAAGTCATACAGCATCATTTTTACATTCTATTCATTGAAACAGCTACAAAGAACCACCCAATTACAAGGGGAAGTGAGAAACAGATTCCGATTTTTAGTAGAAAAATGGTAAGATTCTGGAAGAGCCTGTGAGAAGGATCACATGAAACTAGCCATATTCCTGTGGTCCTTTTCAGAAAATACAATCTGCTACAACGAAACACCTAAGAATGTTGGTGTAACTTGCTTATGTTTGTTTGTCCTTTTATTTCCTTCCAAAGGCTACTTATGACTCTGCACTACTACCCTTTGCATGATGGAGCTAATTTTCTCCAATAAATATGAAATCTATATTTACTATTATAAGATACAAGGAAAGATGAAAAGATGATAAAGACTGAAGAGCTAGCTCACTTCAGAGAGTTTACTTCTGTCTGACCTCTTATATTAAAGAGCTTTTGAACAAGGAAACCCTTCTAATAATGATATTATTAGATCATATTTTGGCTCACAAAAAATGGCAATTTCCATGAATTTGCTCCCTGTACCTTTGCACCGGAATGTAAATACTCAAATCCAAGCAACTTATCCTGAAAGTTCTTCCCAATTATTTTTTCTTTATTATAACTGTTATCTTTGGCATAGAAATTCATACTTTTATTAAATCACTCTTCAAAGTGGATTTAATAATCCACTTAACCTTTTTTAGTTTCCTCATATATAAATATTTCTGTTTTGCTCTTTAAAAATCATCTTTTCTGTAAATATATCTCCCTTAGAAAACAATACTTATCTGCATTTCTCCACATTATCTTGTTCATATTGAAGTTAACCATAAAGTATTAACTGTAAACAAATCAGCTTTCTCTGTTCACTCCACACTGAGAACTACAGACGACTGAGTGACCAATTATCTTTTTTTATAATTTTTTAAATGTTTGTTTATGATTAAAAGACAGAGAGAGACAGAGCATGAGCATGGGAGGGGCAGAGAGAAGAGGAGACACAGAATCCGAAACAGCCTCCAGGCTCTGAGCTGTCAGCACAGAGCCCGACGCGGGGCTTGAACTCACAAACCATGAGATCATGACCTGAGCCGAAGTCAGACGCTTAACCAACTGAGCCACCCAGGGCCCCCTGAGTGACCAATTATCTTGACTCAAAATAGTGACTGTCCCTCTATGGCAAGTGCCATAATCTATCTAAAGGGAATATAATATCCTAATAATAGCAGAAACAGCAAGTTTTTAAACAGATATTTTGTGACAAGAGTTTTAAAGCTTTGGTTCATTTGATGGCATAGAATGAGGAGTTTTCTAGAAACATATACAGCTCTTTCCTTATGGCCCCTTTTCCAGATTTTTCTCCCACCAGTTGTGCTGCTTACTTATCCTGTTTACTTCCTCCTTACTTATCTATTTCCAAGTCTTCCTTGGAGGGTCACAGCAGAAGTCAGGGAGGGTTGCTGAACACAGTTTCATCCTTAGCAGTCTGTAATTTTACATGTAATTCAGGACAATTATTTGGGTACTGGTAGCCCATTCGGCACTTGAAGGCTGCCCACTCTCGACAGACACAGCGTTGCAGGGTAAAGACATGGAGAGGTGCAGGCAGGCCATTCCTAAGCTCTCACTGCCTTGTCTGTCCAGTCACCAGCAGAATCCTTGCCTTTTCTGGCCACTCCTGCCTTTGTGCAGCCCTGTGTGCTCTTAGAAGCTCTGGATTGTGCCAGATCCAGCCTCAGGCAGTAATGTCTATAGCCTCTGTTCGGAAGAATACGAATATGTCTTTCTTTTTAAACCCTGAGCCCACACAATCTGCAAATCATCAGCTGAAGGCAAATCTTAGTGTCTGAACTATAGTTTATTACAGGAGGAAAAAACCTAACAGCAACATACAGGATGAAACCAGAGTGCAGCCTTTGAGTGGCAGACCTCAATGAATTCTCATTCGTCAATCTGCCCTTTGGTGCACAATTTCAGATCAGCAAACCAAGGCTCCGTGAGTGTAGGAAACTTGCCCAGGTCACTCAGCTAGTAAGTTAAGAACTGGGATTACAATTCAATTCGGTCTGACATTAAAACCCATTCTCTTAACCCCTAAATGGACTCCTTATTCCATTGTGATCCCTCACCATATACCTTATTATACCTTGGTTATATTTTTCAGTCTTACGAAATTTGGATAATTTGTAGGTCAAATTATCTATTGATATGTAGCTAATGTTTTTAAGGAGTTTGAACTAGTAGAGTATAAAATGATTTGATATAAGCCTTTTTATTGAAGTATAGTTGACACACAATGCTACCTTAGTTTCAGGTGTACAACGTAGGGATTCACCCACTCTGTACATCATGCTATGCTCATCACAAGTGCAGCTACCATCCGTCACTCTACAACGCTATCACAATACCACTGACCATATTCCCTATGTTGTGCCTTTTAGTTGTGAAAGACTTAATTCTTTTTAATCATCATTTCCAGCTCAACTCTGTGGAGTTTTCCTGTCCTGTGTCTTTAATGAAAATGTGGGCAGATTTCATAAATGTCTGGTCATTCGTTGTTATTAAAATTGAGTCCAGTGCATTTTGTAAATTCTCTACCCATTTCAGAGCGTTTATGTGCCCCACGCTGATCACATCAGTCATTATCACATAGGATTCTCAAGGCATAGGGATTCTGTTTCATTCCTTCCAACCTATCACTTCTCTTTTGAGTCTAGCTCCTACACAGTTGGGGGCGGCAAGCAAGGAGAGGGAGTGATGTGGGGTTCTCTTGTATCACTGGCTCTAAATCATTTGTGTGGAAGCTTTCTTTGCCTTGCTCTCACTCCTTCAGATCCTGCTTAGGACGTATGTGACAAAAAAATTTTTGAGGCCATGGTTAGCTTTTATCCAGCTCCTTTCTTCACTGAAATCTCCTTCAGAAAAAGGTAGGCATTTTCTCCTGATGGTCCCTTCCAGCAGTTCCATCTGGTCTACCCATGCCATGGAGAATCAGTAGCTCCTGTTGGATTTCCACTGTACGACTCTCTACCTGGAGCAAAGACCTTCTTCTGCCTTTCTACACTGCAATGCAGCTCCCCTGCTCCTTGGTGCAGGACTGTGTCAGTAAATCTTCTACCTTTGGAACTATCTAGATATAGGACATATATTACTCTCTCAGGAATCTCTCTCCATGCTCAGCACCCCTCTAGCGGAGTAAACTCCCAAATATGCAAGCATCCAGATAAGGACCAAGGCACAGTATCAACCTCTAGAATTCTCTACCTTAGATGGCTTCCATGGAGAGGTAGTGGACCATTGCCAAAGAGAGGGGGTTGGGGGAGAAGATTTCTCAGCTAACCTCTGCACTCTCCTGCCTCTGCACCCTGAGACTGGATGCCAAGGCAGTGGAGGGTGGGTATGGGGAAGAGCATTATGATATTTAGTGGGTTGATTCTTCTGCATCTCCTGTGAGCTGTGGAGAAAGGTTTTAGCTCCAGTTCAGTAGCTTAATGACTGTTTTAAACACACGTGTGATTTAAAATCTCTTCTATTCAGCTTTGGGGCTTAAACCACAATTCCATCAGAATAGAAAAAAAAATCACATTTAACATTGTATGAAAACATAGAAATAGTAATTTAAAGTGGTTGCTGTGCAAAGTGGGGACAATTGCTTTTCCTCAATAAGTATTTTATATCTTAAAGGAAATTTTTTTTAAAAATGAGGAGTGCTAACTAAAACTGCTTACATTTGCACATACCCTTTTAAGTATCTTTATGTCCATTTGTGAATCACAACAATGCATGATAGAGATAAAGGGTCATTATCACCCTTTTATATATGAGAACATCGGGGCTTAGCATGTTAGATAATTTTTCTAAAGTCTCACTCTTAAGGGGTCGTGCTGAATTTCTAACTCTCCATGTACCGCTTCACCTCTATGCTCCTGTTTTAAGGGGGTTTCCTAGAAGCACAGTCTGAGAACAGGATTCATGTGCAAGTGGTTTATTAAATTTTGCTCTTGGGAGAAATCTGTACTGGAGTGAATGTAGCAAAATAGACAGGAAATAAATTTTAAAAAGGAAGCGGCTCCGGGATAAGTCTCACCTCAGCCTGATCCCAAAGGGAGCACAAGAGCATACGTTGCATCATAGAGTTTGCCCTTGCTTGATGCGAGGATCTGGGCTTTTGTGTCCCCTCCTCTTTCATTGTTGGGTGTGGGTTGCCCTGTAGCAAGAGAGGTGGGGATGAGGGAATTCCTAGGCTCCTCAGGCTGAGGGGGCTCCAGTTGCCCGAGGGTAACTTGGAGAGGCTGACAGCAAGTCCACGGCAGTGACACCCACAGGAGTTGAAGGGAATGGCATGTGAACCAATAAAAGGTATGGAGCAGGGGCACCAGCAGGGTTAGCTGAGATAGTAAGTGGTCCACTGCCTCTAACCATGCTAGTGGTTAATGGAGACATAGCTTACTTCTAAACATAAGACCAAAGTAAATGTCTTAGAATAAAACTGTAAAGGTCAAAAGAAATAGAAGCAGTGTTGTATTACTCTTTGTTTGGATAAAGACCTCTAGCTGTACCTGTTACTTTTCAGTGTAGATACACTGCTCATTAAAATCTGTTATTTCCTCGAAGAATCTTTTGAAACACAAGTCAACTAGATTATGATGAATATATTTGTTGAAGGAAAACACATAATTTTATGCCTTTCTCTTATAACTTAGGCAAAGAAGGCTGCAAGCAGAAGGCAAGTTTTCATGACACTCAAGGCAATGTCTTAAATGAAAAAGTTGTTTGGTTTCATCAGGTGCCAAGGCAAAATGATCATTTATTTTGCCTGCCTTTAACTTGTATTGTGTTGCATACAACTTAAATATTATTGACAGGTATTCTTACCAGATTAAGAAAAAGATAATATGATCAACTTTCTTTAAGACAGTTACCCCTGGTTTTTTTTTTTTAATGTTTATTTTTGAGAGAGAGAGAGCACTAGCAGGGGAGGAGCAGAGACAGAGGGAGACACAGAATCTGAAGCAGGCTGCAGGCTCTGAGCTGTCAGCACAGAACCCCACATGGGGCTCAAACCCACAAACCGGGAGATCATGACCTGAGCCGAAGTCAGAAGCTTAACTGACTGAGGCACCAGGAGCCCAGACAATTACTCCTGTTTATTTAAGCCATCTAAACAAGTCTCATTACTTTAATTCGTATTCATGTAAGTTATCATAATTTTGGTCACTCTAAACTATTTCATTTAAAAAACCATTGTAGTAAAATTATGTCACAATACAGGCAGTCCCCAGTTTTCAAAAGTTCCCATTATGCCACTTCGCTTTTAGGAAAGACTTACGTTAGAACCTGTTTTCACTCACCAAAAGAAACCGAAAAACCAAAAGGTAGAAATGGTGCTCAGAGTTTTTGTAGCGAGCTATTACAGAGGCTGTGTGCACCCTGTGCAGTGAGAGTGGTATCACCAAGCTCCGCCCCCAGGAACTCCCCTCATTATCCCAGCAAAAGCTGCCATAGCTTTGAACTCTGTGAGCTTCCCTGCTTTGACTTATTGGGTGCATATGTTAGCAAGATGTGTCCACACAACCCTACCCTAAGGGTAGGTACCACAAAACCCTAAGAGAATTTATTTTTGGGATCTGGGAACCCTAAAAGTTTTTCCACGTAAATTAATGGTAATTCCTTCTTTGCTTTCTGCCATTTCACATTACAAAAGTTTTCTTCGGAACATTCTACTTTTGATACAAGTAGTATCCAAATAGTAATTTTTACATCTATTGATAGCAGGTCACATACCAGGTGAGTCTAAGTCCGATACTTTTCTAATTTATTTGAACTTCACAAGTTCTAGAATATGGGTAGTATTATCCTTCCCCTTCTAAAGAAGAAAAAACTGAAGCCAGAGTAATCCTGTAACCTACCTAAAGTCACATGGTTGTGACAATATTTGAGCTGATGCAGTCTGGTTCCAGAGCCATGCTCTGAGTATGAAAAACATTTGAATGTGGGTTTCTAACATCTATAAGTTTTGGCTTTTACTTTTGCCACCATATTTATTCTGTTTTATAGATTATACAAATTAAAGATTTAGAGAAAACAAATAATACGGTTGACAAAAACTTAGAGGGTCAATAAGAGAATAACTGGACAAGGTTCTCAGTGGTATTTCAAAATGAGTCATTTCATTATGTCAATACATTAAATCCTAGTAGTTGTATAATTCAAAATACATTCCTTGTACTTTATTTTTACAACTGGCTATAACTCCAGTTTATAAAAATTTGTCAGATCATTAGTTAATTGTTTAAATATAAAATATGCCCTTTTTCCTTCCTATTTTTACCCAATATTTTCTGGGTCCTACATCTGTTCTTTCATTAAAAAAGTATGTATGTGCATACACACACAATTAAGTGTATGTGTTCAATCAAAGTAAATAATGAAGGTTTAGCCAATTCATATCTGAATTGAAATACGGTACAAAACGGTGCCTTTTTGCATCTTGACCTCATTCTTATAATTTATCAGATGTCCTTTGGTATTATTTTTTTTTTAATTTTTTTTTCAATGTTTTTATTTTTATTTTTGGGACAGAGAGAGACAGAGCATGAATGGGGGAGGGGCAGAGAGAGAGGGAGACACAGAATCGGAAACAGGCTCCAGGCTCTGAGCCATCAGCCCAGAGCCCGACGCGGGGCTCGAACTCCCGGACCGCGAGATCGTGACCTGGCTGAAGTTGGACACTTAACCGACTGCGCCACCCAGGCGCCCCTGGTATTATTTTTTATAAGCTCTATTTTCTCGATCCAGTTTTCCTTCCCTCACTCCTTCCCCCCTTCCTTCCTTCCCTCCCTCTCTCCTTCCCTCCTTTCTTTCTTGCTTTTCTCCATCCCATTCCTTTTTTCTTTTTTCTTTGTTGCTTAATTCATTTGTGCTTCTATAAACACATATAAGACCAAAGCCATGAGCTGTGTTATAGTCCCTTAAGTCCCTTAAGCTTAACGAGAGGAGCTTAGGTGTCTGGGTTTCAAAGGGCTCCTAGCTGCAATTTATTTGTGTGAAACTTGAGCAAAACACTTCTTTTTCTCTTTTGAAAATGATGCAGTTTTGATGGTCTCCAAAGTTCCTTAAAGTTTCAAAAACAAAAATAATTTTAAAATAATTTCTATATTCATAATCTAAGTCAGAATAAATACACAACAAGAAATGTGAGGGGGATAAAAAAGAAATGTCAACAATATAAGTATTTACATGGAAAGCCTGATTGATAAATGGTTAATAAAATATTTTTCCTGTCATGCAGATGATTAAACCAAGGACAGTGGGTGATGTCAGCAAATCTGAATGAAGAACTGTGGTGAAAGTGTAAAGATAGACACATTAAGAATGGACAATAGAGATGGGGCGCCTGGGTGGCTTAGTTAAGGTTCCGACTTCCCGTCAGGTCACGATCTCATGCTTTGTGGGTTCAGGCCCCCAGTTGGGCTCTGTGCTGACAGCTCTGAGCCTGGAGAGAGCCTGCTTCAGGTTCTCTCTCTCTCTCTCTCTCTCTCTCTCTCTCTCTCTCTCTGTAAAAAGTAAATAAACATTAAAAAATAATTTTTTAAAGAAAAGAATGGACAATAGAGATTTGCCTGAAACATTTCCTATGAGCTCTATTACTGGATTATTGGAAACCTCATCCTGATTTCTCATATGTGTGGCTTCACATGCAATTCAGCCCTATTTCTAGTTTGTTCTTTCATATATTATTGTGACATAAAAGTGACAGACACAGATTATTCATAATAATATCTCTCTTCCCAAATTTTCTTGAATTACCCTAAACTATTATTGGAAGTATTTTTTGAATAAAAATTAATTTAGAAAAACACTTCAAAGTTTACATTGGTCATAGAATTTATTGCTGCCTTATTTCCATAAAGAATATCAACTAAAATATGGACTTTTTTCTCTTTACTACAAATATGACTGACAAATGAAAGATTTTCTCGTAAGTGGTAGTCTGTGTACTCATTTGTAATTGAGACTGGTATTCCACATATATATGCATATATATTATATTGTAATATATATTATGATATATATATAAACATCAAAAGTTAAGAAGATGTTTTAATTATTTAAAATGATAAATTATCCTTTAAGAGATTTTTTTTTACTACTCAAGAAAGCATTCGTATTGCATGAGGTGTTATTATGAATTTTTAAACAACTTATTTCTCCAGAAGACGTTTTAGGGTTTACACACAATTTGAATTTCAATGTTCTCACCTAGAATTTTATACATTGTTAGCTGACTCTCAAACCAGGGGATTTTTTTTTAATTTTTTTTTTCAACGTTTATTTATTTTTGGGACAGAGAGAGACAGAGCATGAATGGGGGAGGGTCAGAGAGAGAGGGAGACACAGATTCTGAAACAGGCTCCAGGCTCTGAGCTGTCAGCACAGACCCCGATGCGGGGCTCGAACTCACGGACCGCGAGATCATGACCTGAGCTGAAGTCGGCCCCTTAACCGACTGAGCCACCCAGGCGCCCCTCAAACCAGGGGATTTTAAGGGATCAGTTGCATTTGGGTTTTTTTGTTGTTTTTGGTTTGTTTTTTTGTTTTGTTTTGCCATGGCAAACAATGCCAAAGACCTGATTTATTAATAACGAGAGACTAGGAATCAGGACGTGGATATTTGTAATTATAAGTTTCACTGCCTTTTAAAAAATTGTGTTGTATGGCACAGCATGTATTTAGTTGTAAAATGAAAGGAGATTTAGATTCTTTTCATGATGAGTATAGAATGAACATTTCTTTAGAGAGAGAGAAAGAGGTAGGAGCAGAGGGCGAGGGGGAGAGAGAATCTCAAGCAGGCTCCACACTCAGCATGGAGCCCAACTCAGGGCTCAGTCTCATAACTGTGAGATCCTGACCTGAGTCAAAATCAAGTCGAACACTTAACTGACTCAGCCACGCAGGCACCCCTAGAATGAACATTTTAAAGAGAAAAAGCCCCTTCAGGGTGAATCTATGGATAGGAGTCACTTTTCTGCCAGGAGTAATGACTGAGCTGCATTTTTGGCCCACAAGTTCTAGAATGCCCCACTAGTTTTCAGAACTGAAGAGGAAGGGTGTAAATACTGGTGCATACTCGATTTTTAAGAAAGAATGATACTCCACATTGTTCAATTCCTTTTGCATTTCCAACTCTGTGTCTCTGCAGGCAGGGAGCCCTATGCTATGCTTCTGAAACCCAGACCCTTTCCGGTCCATGGGAATTTGCCAAGGTTGCTCCTCAGACAAGAAGAGATACTCATGTATTAAGTCCCCCACATTAGACTACATGAGTCTGCTTCCTCATAAAACAAAAGTGAATAAGAATGAACCTAGAAAGGTGACACTCAGTAATGGGAAAGAGTATTATCTTTCAAGATCCCATCAAAAGAGATGATTTTGAGGCTGTCCGTGTATTCTGCTGTCTGCTAAATTAAGATATTTCTATATTAAGAACTAGAGACAACCCTCTGAAAGATGGGAAGGGTCTCATAGGAGCTCTAGCCCAGTCCTAATTGTAGGGGGTAAAGCCCCGGAAAAAACTGTGACTTTTATTTACCTCTGGGTTTCCTCACTTTAAAAATCTTGTTTGCTAATGGATACTTCGCTGGCCAGTAATTTGCTGTTCTGAGAGTTGAGTGTAAATTTAAAATAGCATTTTCAGGGTACTTTAGAAATAAGGAATGATAATATTAAAATCCTTCAGAAAGAAAACAAGCTTGTTATATTTTCATCCCTCTAAAAGAGACATAAGGAGAGATTTATTAACATCAATTTTCCACTTTTGATGCCCTCTGTAGGAGGTGCTAGTAAAATTCAGATATGTTTTCAAGGCCCTCAGTTTGAGGGTCCCGCTGAATGACTTATCCAGATGGAAATGATAGAACTTTTCTTTCTCCTCATGTGATTAATAAGCTTATTAAGAATTTTTGCTAAATAGAGTCTGGCTTACAAAGTGAAGGGTTTTTAAACTTGTTTTAAAAATTATGTATTCATCTATAACCATACTACAGAGGTTCCCTAGCATTCTGTGGTATGGCAAAGAATGTGTCTATTGGCCACTCGGGAGAGATGCCCCCTTCAGAAAAGCCTATTTAAAGTGTTAGGTTATGCTGTTCCTTGTTTCTTTTAATCATGTAAGTACCTCTATATCAAAATTGCTACTGTTTTCAGACCAGATGGCATGGAACACATTTGTTACACAACTATGATTAAATATACAGTTAAGAAAATTTTTTAGAATAGATCGCTTTGCCCGATTTATTAAATTTAATAATACATTGACCATTAGGAGCATTATATAATTTGCATCTGAAATAATATATTACTATTAATAAATCTATAAACCACACATCATCTATTCAGATGGCATAATGTAGCAATTTATTGTATACTATGTGAATTTTGTCAACAGGGAATCCCCCTGATGAAAAAATAGCATAATATTAATTACTAGCACCATCTGTGCAAAACAATAGGAAAACCAATATTTTAATACAATGACTTCATGCATGTCAGTTATCTTCCACATTAAATGCTGCAGTTTTGTTGACGCAGTTTACCTGTCTAATAATTTAAATAATGGATGTTCTTACAGAGGTTAAAACTATGAATAAATGAATTAAAATTAAATATCATCAAATGTTTAAATAGGTATAACATGAATCTGATTCATTCTCCAGAATATATCCTGCATGCATGTATGTATATACAAATTACTGTACCATCTGTTAGGTTTTTACGGGTTGAGCATGAATTTTCTTTCCACACATGAAAGGCATATTGTAGATGCCTTGTAGTGAAAAGATTATTCAGTTGAAAAGGTTGAGACAATTGGTCTAACTAATGCCTGGCAGTGGTCAGACTCCAAGAGTACCTTCAAAGATGGGGGCAGGGGTCATCATAGGAAAGATCGTATTCTATTTAAATTTGGAGCTCTCAAGCTAACATTTGCTAATTATGACAATGGATGCCGTTCTAAGCACCAAAGGACTCCCTTTCATCTGTCCTTTTAAACTACTGTAACCTGCCACCTGGTAGGTTTTTATATATCCACTTTAACTTCTGGCTTTAATAAATATTTATTGAACAAAAATAATGAATTACACTTTGGGGAAGGAGATGGTGAGCAAAGAGTCTTTTCTTAGCTTTCGGTACTAACTATTCCTTTGGTTGCCTTATTTAGGCGGCTTAATACCTCCTATTTTGAAGTTTTCTTACTAATGCAGACTTCAGAGCCTCAGAGCACAAAAGGTGGGGCTG
Organism: Prionailurus bengalensis; assembly: GCF_016509475.1. NCBI lineage: Eukaryota > Metazoa > Chordata > Mammalia > Carnivora > Felidae > Prionailurus > Prionailurus bengalensis. The sequence goes on from NC_057353.1 coordinate 50,666,683, forward strand.
GAAGTCATTATTGCTAGGAAACGTGGACAAGAAATAGATTTTTCATTTGGGGGCGTCTTTTGTAATAGCCAATTAATCTAAACCTTTCATTAAATAACACTGAACAGTGGTCATCAAACTTCCTCAGTTTACCACATTCTCTTACAGCTAGAAAGAAGCCTCCACGTCCATAGGTTCCAACTCCTAAGATGGTAAAATTCTCTGTTGGAGAGAAAAGAGCTTGAAATTCTCTTATGAAATTCCACTTAACCCCAACTCCGAATTAAGTTGCCTCTTTTTAAAATTTCTTTGCACATAGTTTAGGATGAGCTTTAGGGCTAGCTTCATTATGCAGGGTAAGATTTTTAGATCATCAACACCGGCACCACACTCCTGGGTTTGATTTCGGAATTACATAGCTCTGTGACCTTGAACATAATTGTTGAATCACTTAACTTCTATTTCCAGGGTATAAAGTCATCCTTATAAAATGGAAATGGCACTCCTTACCTCTTGCTAATTATACGTCGGTAGAGAATGAGGTAATATCACGATCATCAGTAATTATTATTTATGGCTTATCCAATGAGGTAAAGGAAACAGAATAGTTAAAAAGAATGGTAGCCTTTCAGAAAGAATATGAACAGGCAATCACAGAATAAACATAAATGCAAATAAAAGTGAAGAGATTCTCAAAGCTGTAGGAGTAAGGAAAAGTAAAATTAAATAGCAGAGCACGAGAGAATTTTGTTCCCAAACTTTAATTCATGGTACTTTCAAAAGTGTGCGGGCAATAGGCACATTTAGGCACAATAGGAGGGAGGGCATATTAGCACATCTTTCGGGGGGAAGGAAACTTAGCAGCAGTTCAAAAATTCAAATGCACGTGTTTTTTGACCCAGAAATTTTACTTTTAGAAATCTCTCCGAGAGTGATTTTTAGCCAAATGGTGAACAGATGTAGCTATCCCCTTTCACCCCTCCACCCTCCTCAAAAAAAACCATGCTGATACAAAATAACAAATACATACTAATCAACTTAAAAAAAATAGACACACACACATGAAATAAAAAAATCATCAGTTTCCAGAAATAGAGAACTAAAATCCAACATGAAGTTGGTAATAATAACCCATATGGACTTTTACCTAAGAACACCAATGTTTTCACGCTTTCGGATGCACAGGGACAGCCTGTGACCAAGTGAGACAAAGAGCTGGAATTGAGCTTCTGACAGAAAGTTTTACAGGGAAAAAAGGAGCTCCGTGAAAAAGGGATCAGGAACATTCTATTTATTGTCCTTCCAAAGTATCTGAGGAGCTTTCTGTCTATCCAGTTGTGGACATCCATCCATACATATATACATAATACATACATATTTTAAAAGTCTATTATAAGGGCTTGGAGGTGAAGTCTATTAATCACCTATATTTTAAGTAATGGAGACAGCCAAAAAAATATTTTCAGGTTTAAGTTCTATTTTATTGATAAATTGCCTTCTTTAAAGTGAAACTGCTAGCCATATGGTCAACAATATCTCTTTCCTTTTGGGGGGAAATGAAAGTAAAGTTGAAGGGCAGATTTTTCACTGTGCTTGAACAACCGTATAGAATTCTATGGCCAGGCTAAGACCACTGACAGTCTTGGTTTCAGAAACCTTTGTCTTAGTCACTTACGGAAACAACTGCAATGAGGGAAGTCAGCAGATCTAACAAAACTTTGCATTAGCACCTCATGAGCAGGAGAAAACTAAATAATTTCAAAAAGACTATTATTTTTTAAGTTATTTTAAATAATTAAGGAGAGAAAAGAAGGAATAGAAATCTCAGTAAAAACAAGGATACTATAACAAAACATTAGACTTGAAAAAGAATGAAGTCGAACATCGGAGAGTAAAGAAAAAATATGTATCATTGAAATAGAAAACTCAGTTGACTGCTTAAATGATAGCTGGACACGGGTGGGAGGAGAATAAGGAAATGGGAAGCAATGGAAATCGACAACACACATCTAGGATTCCTTGACTGTGAGAATAGATAGAAGAAATATCTCCGGGTAACATACAACAGAAACGTCCAGAATTGAAAAAGACATGATTGTTCAGAATGTGGAGAAAGTGGCACAGTGAGTTCTGAATAAGAGAAACAAAGCAGAAGTCCTCTTAACTGGATCAGTTCTCTTGACTGGCTCAGTAAAGTAATGTGCTTCTATGCTTTTTAAATGACTCTCACAGTGTGATAAATGTTCTACTAGGAAGTGACCACATGGTATATCACATGGGAATCACTCTGATTCCCACTGATGGAATTCTGTTCTGAGAGAGTTGTGTTTCATCTATAACTGTAAAAGAGAGTTGTGTATGTTACATTAATTATCCCAACCAATAAAATATCAATATAAAACAAAGATTGCATCAAGAAAAACTAAATTGAATGCTTTGGGGAGACTCCATAAAGACATGCCACTTTATTTTTTTTTAATGTTTATTTATTTTTGAGACAGAGAGAGACAGAGCATGAACGGGGGAGGGGCAGAGAGAGAGGGAGGCACAGAATCGGAAGCAGGCTCCAGGCTCTGAGCCATCAGCCCAGAGCCCGACGTGGGGCTCGAACTCGCAGACCGCGAGATCGTGACCTGAGCTGAAGTCGGACACTTAACCGACTGAGCCACCCAGGCGCCCCAAGACATGCCACTTTAAAAGGTAGATGTGAAATTAGGTTTAGGCACAAGAACTGTAAAATAGGGGCTAAAAGTAATAAATATCTGGAATGTGGTAAACACAAACACTTTCAACAATGTCTTAAAGTTCTTACCTGCACTATAAAGACACTGAAATTGGAAATGATAGATAATCCAGTATGTGTCGCTCATGAAAGATTACATGAAAATTTGACCAGCAGACCCATGTCAATGGAAAGGCCTTGTGCCACATCAAAAATTTACCAAATAATACAGATTTATATATTTGAGTTTAAGTAAAATGTTTAAGATGAGCATTAATCACTTGTTAAAATGATTCTCAACTTTAACACGTTTTTCATTTCCTCGTTGAGCTAATGGTTCTGATAAGAGATCATTCTATATCAATGATCAACTGAAGAACATCAAAGTCATTAAAAAATTGCCTACTAAGGAAAAAAATACATCAATAACAAAGTTCAAATCAGCAATTTTTTCTAAGAGTTCACCACCAAATCCAAGATTGCAAAGATTTCCCCTATGTTTTCTCCCAGAAGCTTCAGGTTTTTAGATCTCATATTTAAATTATTGTCCTAGCACGATCTGTTGGAGAAAATCCTTTCCCCGTTGAATGGGCTTGGCACTCATAAAAAAACAATTGACCATAGACGTATAAATTAATTTCAAAACTCTCAATTCTATTTCTTCTTCCCATTTTAGTTTATTTTTAAATTTTTAATTCCAGTACAGTTAACACACAGTGTTATATTAGTTTCAGGTACAATATAGTGAGTCAACAATTCCATACATCACCTGGTGCTCATCACAAGAAGTGCACTCCTTAATCCCTATCATATTTATTTTCTACAGTTGAGTTTATTTCTTGGTTTCTCTCTCTCTCTTTTTCTTTGCTTCTTTTCTTAAAATTATTATTTATTTATTTTAAACTGTATAAATTGAGCTACAATTGACATTATTGTTGTTGTTCTTTTTATTATTTTTATTATTTAAAGTTTTTATTTAAAGTCCAGTTAGTTAACATATAGTGTATGTTATATCTCCCCCATGTTCATTTGTTTGGTTTCTTAAATTCCACTTATGAGTGAAATCATATGGTATTTGTCTTTCTATGACTGGCTTATTTTGCTTAGCATAATAGTCTCTAGGTCCATCCATGTTATCACAAATGGCAAGATTTAATTCTTTTTTATGGCTGAGTAGTATTCCATTGTAGATAGGTAGGTAGGTAGGTAGGTAGATACATACATACATACATACATACATACATACATACCACATCTTCTTTATCCACTCATCAGTCAATGGACATTTGAGCTCTTTCTACAATTTGGCTATTGTTGATAATGCTGCTATAAACATAGGGGCATCCATAGGGGTATATGCATGCCTTTGAATTGGTGCATTTGTATGTTTGCAGTAAGTACCCAGTAGTCGATTACTGCATTATAGTATAGTTCTATTTTTAACTTTTTGAGGACGTTCTTTCCTGTTTTTCACAGTGGCCGTACCAGTTTGCATTCCCACCAGCTGTACACAAGAGTTCCTTTTTCTCCACATCCTCACCAACACTTGTTTCTTGTGTTTTTTATTTTAGCCATTCTGACAGATACAAGATGATATCTCATTGTAGTTTTGATTTGCATTTCCATGATGATGAGTGATGTTGAGCATCTTTTCATGTGTCTGTCAGCCTTCTGTATGTCTTGTTTGGAAAAATGTTCTTGTCTTCTGCCCATTTTTAATTGAACTTTTTTGTTTTTTGGGTGTTGAGTTGTATCAGTTCTGTATATATTTTGGATACTAACCTTTTATGGGATAAGTCATTTGCAAATATCTTCTCCCATTTAGTAGGCTGCCTTTTAGTTTTGTCAATTGTTTCCTTCACTGAACAGAAGCTTTTTATTTTGATGTAGACTCAATAATCTATTTTTGCTTTTATGTCACCTGCCTCAGGAGACATAACTAGAAAAATGTTGCTGTAGCCTATGTCAGAGATATTTCTGCCTGTGCTCCTTTTTAGGATTTTAATGGTTTCAGGTCTCACATTGAGGTCTTCAATTCATTTGAGTTTGTTTTTGTGTCTGGTGTAAGAAAGTGGTCAAGTTGCATTCTTTTGCATGAATTGCATACAGTTTTTCCAACACCATTTGTTAAAAAGACTGTCTTTTTCCCATTGCATATTTTTTTCCTGCTTTGTTGACATTTAATTCATCATATAATTGTGAGTTTATTTCTGGGCTTTCTGTTCTGGTCCATTGACTTATGTGTCTATCTTTGTGCCAGTGCCATACTAGTTTGATTACTGTAGCTTTGCAGTAAATTTTGAAATTCCACCTTTTTAGCTAAATTTATTCTGAGATATTTTATTCATTTGGATACTATTGTAATGAAATTGCATTCTTAGTTTTTTTTTATTGTTTGTTGCTGGTATATACAAAAACTACTGATTTTTGTGGGTTGGTCTTATACCCTGTAACTTTGCTGAATTCATTTATTAGCTCTTTCTTTTGAGTTCTTTGAGATTTTCCGTATACTGTATAGGATCATGGCATCTATAGATATAGTTCTGTTCCCCCTCCTCCTCCTCCTCCTCCCCCTTCTTCTCCTCAGTTTACAATTCGAATACCCTTTCTTCTTTTCCTTATCTAATCACTCTATCTAGGACTTCCTATATAATGTTGAAGAGCTGTGGTGAAAGCAGCCATCTTTGTCTTACTCTTGATCTTGGTGGGAAAATTTTCAATCTCTCATCATTAATTAAAATGTTAGCTGCAGGTTTTTCATAAATGCCCGTTGTCAGGTTGATGCATTGAGTTTTAAAAATAGGAAACTATTTGAGTATATTCGAAAAAAGAAGAGAATTAAAGAAGATGATTGAAAAAATTTCTATTAAAAGTTAGACATTCTCAGATTTGGCTTTCAAAAATTCAATAGAATGTAACTCTGAATAGTTATAATCATAAAGGGTACATCTAAAATACTGAAAAAAATAAGTTTAAAAGATGGAAAAACATGTATTAGAATAACTCAGGGGCGCCTGGGTGGCTCAGTCAGTTAAGCCTATGACTTCAGCTCAGGTCATGATCTTGCAGTTCATGGGTTTGAGCCCCACGTTGGGCTCTGTGCTGACAGCTCAGAACCTGGAGCCTGCTTTGGATTCTGTGTGTGTGTCTCTCTCTCTGCTCCTCCCCCACTCACACTCCTCTCTCTCTCTCTCTCTCTCTCTCTCTCTCAAAAATAAATAAACATAAAAAATTTTAAAAAAAGAATAACCTAAAGAAAGTTGGTCTACATTTTTAATAACAGACACAGTAGAATTTACAGAACTCTTGTCTACATGCTTTAGAAGCACAACAACTTACAGAATCAATGGGAGAAGGAGGAAGGCAGTGGAAACACCGGGAAACAAGGAAGCTTAGAAAGAAATCAGGAAGCAAATGTTGTAAGACATTTGTGCAGGACTAGCCTGGCCAGGGTGTCACCACAGCTGCCGCAACTGTCATCACCTCTGTTGCTGCTACTGGGAGGATTCTGACTCTCAAAATTCCTGATTCCTTGGTTTCCTCACTGCTCAGAGTCCCGGGAGCTCACATCTAGCTGACTGAGCTTGTGCTTCATGCTGCCCCTGGCTGTTAGAAGATACTTGTAGGAAGGCTTGGATTCCAGGAGAGAGGCAGGTGCTAGGAAGTGCTCTCTAGCCAAATGATCAGTTGAGGAGGAGAGGAAATTCACGGGAAGGAAACCGGGGAGGTTTTTATGAAGAATAGTATGTGAGACTGTTTTAAATGTCTGGAAAGACACAAACAATTAGAAGCAATTACCAGTGTGGAAGTAAAGAGACAGGTTAAACGGTGTTTTGAAAATTCTACATACTTACATACAGTGTTGCAATTTTTTAACGATGAAATTGCACTCAGGCATGGCTTGTGTATTTTTAAAAATAGGTTTTAAAATTATACTTAAAAAAGAACTTTTGCCTTTAAGAGTGAGAATTATATTACCCACAGCACTTTTAAACTTTCATGGGAATAATTGATGAAAAACTCGCTTCAGCAAAATTCAAGGGAGGAGAAATCTCCCTGGGACTGCAGAGATTTCACCGTTGGCTAATCTACTTTTTTTTTTTTCCTTGAAATGCGTTGGCTTCATCTACCTTTAGAAGTTCCTTCTGTTGAAAACTCTGGATGATTTTTTTCTCTCTCTGAAGCCAGCCAGATACTTTGTAGTCAAATAAATTGTCAGAAAAATTGCTGTATCTAGAGATTTTCCTGTAGTAAAAATGTGGCCACTGCCTTCTCAGAGTAGCTCATCACTTAAGATTATATTTAAAAACCCATCAAAAATAAAAGCTGTATTATATAAATTTTGAATTAACCATGCTCTTAGGGAAATTTGCTTTTACATATGTGTAGGAGTGCTTGTATGTGTACGTGTGTGTGCTTATGTATTAGTGATAAAGACAGAAAGACAGAGACAGAGAGACAGACGCAGAAGGAGAGAAAGACTCACTCTAACTCTGTAAGGCCATTCTGGATATTTATACTCCAAGAGAAATGATCTGGAGCATAAAACTGAAATTTGTACCTTTACTTATCTAACACTGAAACTGAAATTAGTTGTCTACAACATAATCCAGGAGGGTCACATTTTGGAGGTCTCTTCTGTGATACCTATGTACTCATTGACTGATTATCTGATTAATTCCTTTATTGCTTTAGCAAATCTCTATTAAGTGATTCTTCTGTGGCAGTTTTCCTGCTAGACAATAAGGACCAAGAGTAAATCAAACACAGGATAGAGGAGACACATGCAACTAGCCAGGCGATTAATATAATGCAGTGTGATGTGTCCTAGGATGTCTGGATGCTTTGTGAGCTCAGAAGGAAGACACAAATTCTAGACTGGAGTGAAGATTTGGTGGGGGAGAGGTTTTGGGTATGTCAGGAAAGCAACCTTGGACTGAATCTAAAGCGCGGAAACTATAGTAGAAAGATAAAAGAGACTTTAAATAACTAAATAATTGACAGGGTGCAATCCCCTAAAGATTCTGAGGCAACCAGATAGAAGATTTTAGGGATACCATTGTTTTTAATGGGTAGGGGAGATTTCTATTTGAAGCATGCATCACTCTGGATTGGTAAGAGAGGATCTGTAGTGGATATCTGCTGGTTTTTATTGCCCAGAACTATTCATCTTTTTTTTTCTGGGAACTATCATCTGAATTCCTTTTGGGGAATTAGCTCATCCCCTGATACACCACACACACACACACACACACACACACACACACACACGCGCGCGCGCGCGCACACGCACACACACACACACACACCACTCCTGAGGTGGAACACAGGATCTCGGACCCACCACTAGTCATTGGTCAAGTCTCCAGCATAAGACCCAACTAAAGTAAAACCCAGAACTAAAGTAAAACTCACTTGAAAATTCCCAGGAAAGAGTTGTTCATTCTTTTCTGTTAGGCCTTGAAACCTGAGAGAATTTGGGGCTGGAGCTCCAGGCAACCTCTTGCTACCATGTGACGCTTGATGCTGAAGCCAATATGACAGAAGGCAGAGTAAAGAGATGGAGAAAAACCAACTCCTAATTATATTTTCTGGGCCCTGAATCCAGGCTTGCTCTTCTATGTGAGCCAATAAATTCCCTTTCAGCCTAAGTGAGTTGGTTGTATTTTCTTTCACTTGCAACCAAGAGTTCTAATTGATGTAGTCCCCAAAGAGGAAGACATAGGGGTGGGGGGCAGGGTGAAAAGGAACAAGCTAATGTTTATTAAGCAACTATTTTGTCCCCACCTTCTAAAGCTGGATGCTGCTATTTTCTTGTTTTTAAGTAAAGTCCACAATATTCTAGGAAGCCAAAAGGAGAGTGTCTTAGCACAAAGGTCTGCCTAAGTATAAATTCTATTCATTTTGCATTACACTGTGTGTGCTGTCAGTGTGAGTTTTACTCTAGGCTGGCATTTCTTTCATTGTGACTCAAGGAACACCAGCATCCTGTGAAATGTTAATGAATGTCACAAGAAAAAATCCTTAATATGTAAGAAAAAAATTAAACATACTTATGTGTTAATATTATTTTATATGTCTTTTGTAAGTGGTTCAAAGCGTCTGATGAGAGATTACCCGCAGCATGGACTAAGGATGGTTAAAAATTATGCTTTGGTACATAGGCAACATTGTCAACCTTATACAGTGTATTGAGCTATAGTTTGTATTCGAGAATTTGAGTTTATGGCTCTAACTTTTTGGCGAGACGTTATTCCACGTGTTTTGGCATTACGGGTTCATACGGCATATGGATATGTGGCTGACAAAGGGAAGATATTAATTAAAAAACGGACTTCAAAAGTTCTCAGGTAAAACAACAAAGAAAATTAGAATGATTTAAAGTAAATGTGATTAATGACAATTGTAAATTTCCAAACACAATTTTGAGGTGAACTTTCCAAGATTGAATAGGTAAGTATTTTGGGAACTGCCAGATATAAGAGTTAAAACATTGAATTTGTGTTATTCTCTTTGCTATAATTTGCTTTTGAAAATGAAATTTTATAATTTTCTGGGATTAAAACAAAATATTAGAGTATATTTGATGCTGTGCTTAAAATTAACAACTAAGAAACATTATTCGTACTATTTAAGTAACTATATGAAATAAAAAGAAACAAAGCACTGTTCTCATACAAAAGATGGGTATTTTTTGACATATTATAAAAATGCACGATAAATTATTACTTATTTAGATACTTTAATTCTTTTTGTGCTTAACTTTAAAATGATTTAATTTCTTGGGGCACCTGGGTAGCTCAGTCAGTTGAGCGTCCTACTTTGGCTCAGGTCATGATCTCGCGGTTCATGATCTCGAGCCCTGCATTGGGCTCTGTGCTGACAGCTCAGAGCCTAGAGCCTGCTTCAGATTCTGTGTAGTCCTCTCTCTCTGCCCCACCCTGGTTGTGCTCTCTCTCTCTTTCAAAAATGAATAAACATAAAAAAAATTTTTTGATGATTTAATTTCTTTAAAGGTACTTCTGTTCAGTAATAGAATTTGTAAAACATATGCATAAATTTATTTTTTTTTGCAGCAATTATTTCATCTGAGACCATTTTTTTTTTACTTCTATACTGTAAGGGAGACATTTTTATTTTCTGGGTACCTATTGGTTTTATATCTGAAAGAAATTGCGTGATGGTTCTTTTTTTAATGCTAAAATGTGGAGTGGTCTTAGAGAAAGCTCTCTAGATGTTCAGTGGTCCATCTGTTTTCACAGGGACTTATGAGTGTCTTTGGATGTTGACAACGTGGGGATTATCCTCACAGGCTATGTAAAAAATAAATGGAACAAAGTATTTCCTGCTGGAAGATCAATGTACAGTGGGTTGGCTGCCTTATAAAGAAAGTTCTAGACAGCCCCAGTTTCACAGCTTATAACTTGTATAATCATTCAGGGCCCTGCACTTGGTCCAATGCTCTGCTGTAAGTGTCTTAAGATTCTTAATGGTTTATGATAATGGGACACCGCATTTTCATTTTGCACTTGGCCCCATGAGTTATGTAGCTGGTCCTGCTTCTAGGAGCTGGGTACACATATTAAATGAAATGGGGGGAAAACTCTTCCTCTCATGAGACCTACATTTTAATAGGAGAAGAGAGACAAAAAAATAAACAAAATAACCAAGTAGGAAATAAGAAACTAAAGGATACATCCTAAGAAGGAAAATGAAGAATGGAACGGGGAGAGAAAATATATGTGTGTGTAGGAGGGTTGGAGGGGTAAAGTTTGAAATTTTAGAGGTTGGTCGGAAAGTCCCAAATGAGAATGTGACTTTTGAATAATGACCTGACGATAATGAAAGAGTGAACCATACTGAGATGTAGTAGAAAAGTCTTCCAGACAGAAGGGCCAGCTTGTGCAGTGGCTTTGAAGGGAGAGTGTGCCTAGAACAGTGAGCTGACCAGTGTAGCTGGAGAAGATAAATGAAGGGCAGAGTAGGTGAAGGTGAGGTCAAAGAAGGTAGTGGAGGACTCTGGATTTATTCTAAGTGAGATGGAAAGCTGTAGGGTGGTTTAGGCAGAGTAATGATATTATCTGCAAGGATCCCAATTGTTGCTATGTTGAGAACAGTCTAGGGGCGCCTGGGTGACTCAGTCGGTTAAGTGTTCGACTTCAGCTCAGGTCATGATCTCACGGTTTGTGAGCTCGAGCCCCACGTCGGGCTCTGTGCTGACGGCTCGGAGCCTGGAGCCTGCTTCGGATTCCGTGTCTCCCTCTCTCTCTGCCCCTCCCCCACTCACACTCTATCTGTCTCAAAACTAAATAAACATTAAAAAGATTAAAAAACAAAAAGAACAGTCTGGGGGACCTGGATCAACGGGGCAAGAGGAAGAACTAATGCCACACCAATGAAGACCATGTACATTGTTCACTCTGGAGACTACACACTCTGTGGCTCCCAGATGCTCTTGAACCATGGGTCTTACTGTGGTAATAGCTCAAGTGGGGTTGATTGTTTCTAGATTCCATCTTGAACCCTGTCTTCTAGATTCATTCATCTTATCTCAGGCCTTGTGACCTTTCTCTTTCTTCACATCCTTCTCAGTGTCTTAGTCTCCCTCCACAATGGGGAATCCTTTCTAGTCTGTGGGCAGAAAGGAGTTGAGCCCTAGCAAGAGTATGCATCACAACAGTATGCTACCCAAACGAGAACTAATAAAAAACTGGCTACTTACCCCAAGACTCACCAGTTAAAGCTAAGGATAGCACTGGAAGAAAAAGAAACCAGTCAATAAGAAGAAAAAAGATCTCATTTCTCAGTACTCTGGATACTTGGGAGTTATCTGGAAATACAGATGCTAGGGAAGAAGAGTGAGAAGAAGATCAACATGACTAGTGAATGGGAACTTTTTGCAAAGATGAGGAGAGTGCCTGTGGGTGGCAATGGAAGAATGTGAGAATGTGCCTTATCCTTAGGAGACTACAGGAAGGGCATTCACATATACAATCCCACCAGTGGGTTAAAGATTGGCAGACAGACCTCCATTTCTGCCTCATTCTATTTCTGCCCATCAGTTTCTCTTCTCTTTGCCAACCTGCGCTGCCCAACAGGGCACAGTCTGCATTTTATCTAGCAGTCTAACCCAGGCTCACAGTCTGCATTTTATCAAGCCCCAGTGCCAGCACTATTTGACGACCACACATATGATACTACAGTTTAAAATCCCTTATAGAGAAAGCTGATTGACCTAATTTGGGTCAAAAGTCTAACTCTCACCTAGGAAGTTTTGTCTGTTAGGATCAAAGTCAGCACAGCCTTCTGGGAATGGTAGGTAAGATATGTTATTTAAGAAAAAGGATTTGCCTGAGGGGAATGCTGAGATTCTCTAGTTTACTATCTAATCATTTTATGCTTGGCATTATATAAACTCTACCATAAAGGGTTTTATTTTTTAAGTGTATATTTTTGAGAGAGTGTGAGCAAAACCAAGGGGAGTGTGGTTGGCACAGAGGATCTGAAGCAGGCTCTAGGATGACAGCAGACAGCCTGATGCAGGCTCAAACTCACGAACCATGAGATTATGACCTGAGCTGAAGTCAGATGCTTAACCAACTAAGCCACCCAGGCTTCTCTACCATAAAGGGTTTTAAAACCTACTCAACAATTTGTTGTCTATACAGGCCATATATATTATGTACATGTACACAATATATATGTAAGGTTTTTTTGTACTATTGTGTTGTGCAAAGATTAACTCACTTAATCCCTCTGTGTTGACCTAGGGATAAATGCCATTTGTAAATCAAATCATCTGCTTCGATGTCATATTCTATATAACATGAGCAATTGTTCTTTTCTTCAATCATAAAAACTTGGAAGCAGAATTTGATTAGTTAAGGATGCCATGTTGTAGTGTAATTATATAGATATATGTTTGCTGGAGACAAACTTATCTTTATGTTGTTGGGTTTGACTATTTGTTTACTAAATCCTGTGAGAGACAAAATCAGGTTACATTTTATATTTGTTATATAAGATAATTTCTTTTAATGTTTTCTTAGTTCCAAACTAAAAATAGATTATTAATAGAGTTCTGAATAGGAGCTTACATACTTCTCTCAAGCATTTCTCATAGGGACTAAGGCACCACAAATTTCTTTTTCCCAAAGGATGACAGATAGCTCAATTTCTTTCTGAGCAATTTTTATCCCCTTTCTGAGTGCTAAATTTGATATTCTTAAATTATAGACTACAATGATTTAATCTTGAACCATATCAAAGGACACTTAGGTTGTCTTATTTGATTTTTAAGAATATTTGCTTTACTTAGTTTATACTTGCTAGAACATATATAAAGCCATACATACTGTATTTCCAACATTGAAAAACAAAGAGAGAAGTCTGGTAAATTAGTAGACAGATATTTTGAATATACATTCTGGTTAGAGTTTTAGTTCTCATAAGTTTTATATTTTAAGTTTCTAAATATTTTCTTTTTAAGACTGACTTTAGGGTAAGAAGGAAGAGGTTCTTAAGGTTATTTGTCGCTGCTGTGCTTTGTTTCAAAACATTACTGTACATTCTCAGAGTTTCTTTATAATTATGTTCTTACTAATGGTATTATGTATCTATTGCTCTGTGACAAGTTGACCCAAAGCTGAGATGCTAAAAATAACAAATATCTATTATCTCATAGTTTCTGTCTGTCAGAAATTCAGGTGCAGCTGAACTAGTTCCCTCGGACTCAGGGTCTTTCATAGGCTGGGGCTGCAGTCTCATCTCAAGGCTCGGTGGGAAGGGGATCAGATCTTCCAGGTTCTGCCATGTAGTTGGAGTCCCAACAACCCAAGATTTGGTTCCTCTTGGACTATTGGACTGAGGGTTTCAATTCCTCACTGGATGTTGGCCAGAGGTCTTCCTTAATACTTTGCCAGATGGGCCTCTCCATAGGAAAACTCACAACATAGCAGCTCACTAACATCAGAGCAAAAGATGAGGGGAGTAAGAGCAAGAGAGACAGAGTGTGTAGGTAGAATCTAGAGGGTTTTTGTAACTTAATTTCAGTAGTGACATACTAGAACTATTGCATTATATTCTTATTAAATGTCCAGCCCATGCTCAAAGGGAGGGAAGTATAGAAACATGAATAGAAGCAGGCAAAATGGTTTTTCCACAAAAAAAAATGTGGAACCATTTTAGAAGCTGCCTACCACACTAATCATTGTAACAATTGGTAAATAGCTACTATTAGAGAAATTTTTAAGAGTTTTGAAGAAGTTTCGACTGAACAATAGATTAGTGACAACCTACGTGATGTAACACAGCTTTTCTGGAGAAGTCTGAAGCCCAGCGTTTTAAAACTAGCTTTATCACCTGTGACCTTGGATGATTTGCACTCTAAATCCTTCCCAAACTATAATAAGCGCTGATGAGGCATTCTCAAAACCACAGCTGAGTATAGTAGCGAGGTGGAGTAGCCAAGAGCTGCACGGTGTGTGGCAGAGGGAATCCAAAAGACAATCTCCAAATAAAGTGGTGAGAACATTACCCTGATACTAAAAGCAGGCAAAAAAACACCCCAAGAAAAATACAGGTGATATCTCTGACGAATGTAGGTACAAAAATTTTCAGCAAAATACTAGTAAGCAGAATTCAGTAACCCTTTAAAGAATCATACACCATGACCACGTAGAATTTATCCCTGGTATGCAAGAATGATTCAACAATCAATCAGTGGGATACATTACATTAACAGAAGGATTAAATACACTGGATTAATCCAAAACAAAAGGATTAAAATCACTGATCATCTGAATAGATAAAAGCATTTAACAATATTCAACACACTTTCATGATAAAAACACTAAAAAAAAAAACCCCAAAACCCAAAATGAACAAACAAGAATAGTGGGTGCCTGGATGGCTCGGTCAGTTAAGCATCCAACTCTTGATTTTGGCTCAGGTCATGATCTCAGTCATGAGATGGAGCCCTGTGTCAGGATCCACATTGAGCGTGCAGTCTGCTTGGGTCGGTCTCTCTCTCTCTCTCTCTCTCTCTCTCTCTCTCTCTCTTTCCCTCCCTCCCTCCCTCTCCCTCCCTCCCTCCCTCCTCTGTCTCTCTCCACCACTCTCATTCTCTCTCTCTAAAATAAAAAATGAAAATTCAAAAATTTAAAAATTTAAAAACACAAGAAGAAAATTACTTCAGTACATTCAAGGCCTTGTATGAAAAGCTCATAGCTAACATTATACCCAATGGTTAAAAAATGAAATATTTCTCTAAGATCAAGAGCAAAGCAAGGATACCCACCCTTGTCTCTTCTGTCCAACACAGTACTCGAAATTCTAATTAGAGCAAGTAGGCAAGAAAAATAAATGGAAAGCATCAAAATCAGAAAAGAAGAAGTAAAATCATCTCTGTAGATAACATCGACTAAAGATTCCACATAAAAAAGTTAGAACTAGTAAATAAATTCCACAAATTTGCAGGATAATAGTGAACATATAGAACTCAGTCATGTTTCTATATACTAACAACAAACAATCTAAAAATTAAGAAAAATGTCCCATTTACAATAGCATCAAAAAGAATAAAAAACTTGGGAATAAACTTAACCAATGATGCAAAAGACATGTACACTGAACACTATGAAACATTGCTGAAATGAAGGAAGACCCAAATAAATGGAAAGGCATCCGTGTTCATGCTTTGGAAGACTCAATATTGGTAAAATGTCCACTTTCCCAAAGCAACCTACTGATTCAGTTCAGTCTCACCAAAACCCCCAATGGTATTTCCTTTCAGAAATAGAAAAAAATCTTAAAATTCATATAGAAGTAGAAAGGATTCTGAATAGTCAAAACAATCTTGAGAAAGAATAACAAAGCCAGAGGCCTCACGCTTCCTGACTTCAAAACATACTGCAAAGCTTTAGTAGTCAAAAGAGTCAAAAGAGTCATAGAGTATGCTATATGTCTGGCATAGAGACAGACATATAGAACACGAGGACAGAATATAGGACATAATAATAAATCCACACATATATAGTCAAATTATCTTCAACAAAAGTGACAAGATCACCCAATGGGGAAAAGCTAGTTTTTGCAACAAATGGAATGGTGCTGATAAAACTGGTTATCCACATGCAAGAGAATGAAGTTGGACCTTTACCTCACATCACACATGAAAGTAAATTCAAAATGAATTAAAAACTCAAATGTAAGATCTGAAGCTATAAGACTCCTAAAAGAACACAGAGAAAAATCTTTAAAACATTGGTCTCGATGATTTCTTGGATATGACACCAAAAGCACAGCCAACAATAGCAAAAGTAGATAAATGAGATTACATCAAATGAATTCTGTGCATTAAAGGAAACAATCAATAGAATTAGAAGACAACTTAAAGAATGGGAGAAAATCTTTGCAAACCATATGTTTCAGAGAGGGTTAATTTCCAAAATGTATTGGGAACTTCTACAACTCAACAGCAAAAGGCCAAATAAACCAATTAAAAAATGGGATCAGTATCATTCATCATTGGGAAAATGCAAATCACAATTACTATGAGATATCACATCACACCTGTTAAGGTGGCCAATATAAAACAAAAACAAAAACAAAACAAAAAGCAGAAAATAACAAGTATTGGTGAAGATATGGAGAAATTGGATCCCTGTGCACCATTGGAAGAAATATAAAAGGGTGTGACTATCCAAAACACTCTGGCAGTTCTTCAAAAAATTAAAAATAGAACTAGCATATAATCCAGAAATTCTGTGTATTTATCCAGAAGAATTGAAGCCAGGCTCTCCAAGCGATATTTGTACTCCATGTTCATTGCAGCATTATTCATGATAGCCAAGGCATGGAAACAACCTAAATCTCCTATGGGTGCATGCATAAACACAATTTGGTGCATACATACAATGGAATAGTAGTCAACCTTAAAAAAGAAGGAAATGCTATCATATGCAACATGGATAAATCTTGAGGACATTATGCTAAATGAAATATGCCAGTCAGTCACAGAAGGACAAATAGTGCATTATTCCATTTATATGAGGTATCTAAAGTAGTCAAGCCCAAAATAGAAGTCAAAAGGAGAACAGTGGTTGCCAGAGGCTGGAGGGAAGGGTGAATGGGAGGTTACTGTTCAATGGGTACATAGTTTCAGTCATACAAGATGAAAAAGCTCTAGAGATCTGCTGTATGACAATGCACATGTAGTTAGCAATACTATACAATACACTTAAAGTTTTGTTAAGAGGGTAGATTTCATGTTCAGTGTCCTTTACCACAATTTAAAAAAATAAGAATAAAGTAGTTTATAAGCAATTGATAAGTCAATAAAAGATTTGCTTGAGAGGACTGATGTGGTGAAGGTAAATTATTTCTCAAACAACAAAATCGTAAAAGTAATTACAGACACTCTGGGGACAACAATAAAAAACGTATTGGAAATTCATGGTCCAAATGTTAAGCAGATCAGACTAAAATAGTGCAAATTTGGAAAAACTATGAAGTGTAGAGAAATCCATTTCACCGATACATCACAATCATTCTCCTTTGGTTTGCTTGAGAATCCTGCTATTGGATCTCTAGGAAAAGAGCTAGGTATTTGCTCACTAATTGACTATGTGCTAAAATCTATTTGTAGCTGTAATAATAGAATTGAAGTATTTGTTATTCTTCAACTTACTGATTTAAGTTATGGACAAAACATAGAAGACAGCAGCCTGGAGCAGAAATTAAAATTTTTCAACTTTGACGATGTAAGTGTTCATTTTAAGCTCGTAACATGTTGGGAAGTTGAAGGGGAAAGATGAGGTGGAGAGAAACTTCTCTCTAATGTGGTTGGTGCACAGTAGAAAGATGCTGTCTGAAACCGTGGAAACAACGGAAGGTTGAAGTTGGTGCTGCAAATGCGAAAGGGTACGGCTGTCAGGCTTGCGATGTCAGAGTGAACCAGAGCACAGTGCGTGGGATAACATGTGACATGCAAAGTCTTCCCCCTGTCTTCACCTCTGCTCCCTTACCTCCTCATTCTCTTCTTCCTCTGTAAACTGGACTTGTAGACAAAACAAATCTTGTTCATGCTCTGGGAATTGGTGGCCTCTGGTTTAGGTATGTGTTGAAGCTTTGTGGTCAGTGTTGAATCTCTTCCCTTCCCCACAGAAGGGCAGGGGTGTCTGGTACTTTCTATTCTATTTCTGCATAAACCCTACCTTCTATTTCTTTTAACATTTCCACCTTGGAGCTCCAAAACGCATGGCTCTTGCCAGTTAGAAATCATTGGTTGTCTTGATTATGATGAAATTTGAAGCCAAGAATTCGTCTTTTTTTACTCTCTATTGTTCTTTTGTATTTTTCATTATGAAATGAATACCTCAGAAGCAATGAATAACACTGAATCAGAGAGAGGGTGGGGAAAGGCAGCAAAAGATTTTGAGAGAAATGCGCAATAGATAATATTTCCAACATTATACAACTAGGTTTTATTTAAATGTAAATAATAGAGAAAATAAAATAGTAAGAACAAAAAAAAATGATAAAAAGTTGAAAAGGGGGTAGGTTTTGGGATGCCTGCGTGGCTCAGTTGGTTAAGTGGCCGACTTTGGGTCAGGTCATGATCTGACAGTTTGTGAATTTGAGCCCCGCGTCGGGCTCCGTTCTGACAGCTCAGAGCCTGGAACCTACTTCGAATTCTGTGTCTCCCTCTCTCTCTGCCCCTCCCCCACTCGTGCTCTGTCTCTCTCAACACTGAAAAAACATTAAAAATTTTTTTTAAAAAAAAGGAAAAGGGATAGGTTTTGTAAGTAAATCTTTGTCTTTTTTGTGTGGCCATCAATTGATAATGTATTAAATTATAGTTATTATTATTTAAAGTAAAGGAACTAATCATTAGAATTTGTTTAATGAAATCATGCATTTAGAGGATTTTGCTTCATGAAAGTGAGACTGAGAAGGGGAGGAGTGAATTAAGCAAATGTTACTTTTTATTACAAACATTTATTATTTTCTATTTTTTGGCTATGTATGTGTATTACTTGATAGAATTATAATATTTTGGAGAACAGTTAAAAGCAACTGGCAGTTTGAACAGCTCTAGGGAGACACAATCAAATACATCTTGAAAAGAATATTGCTCCTTTATGGGGAAAAAAAAAGCTGATGGGGGGGTGGTTTTACAAAAAGTAGCAAAGCCAAGAAAAGACTATACAGACATGAAAAGTGAGAAAAGCTAAGTTGTTCTGCATAATTCGCAAAGTTATGCCTTTTTTTCCCCTGTGAGTGTAGATGGTGTGCAGAGAGATCTGATGGGAAGAAAACAAACAATCTGAAAGATTTGGTTTAAATGCAGTGGTAGCACGAAAGGATCAAGGCGGGAAAAAGCCAGTAAGGAATTCTCTATCAGCAATTGAAATTTAAGAACATTGAGGACTGATACTAGTTTTTTGTCTTTTTCATTTTACTCATTCCCTGTGTCTCTAGAAAGTCTTACATAGGACAGCCCTCTGTTGGCGATGCCTAAGGAGGAACCAAGATGATGTGTGTGTTCAGTCTTACTTTAGGGCTGTGAATGGAACAGTTGCCACCAATGTACTGTGCTTCTCTCTGCAGTTTGAATGATTCCAGGAAGTAACTAGCAGCACGTTGAACATGTTCACGGTGGAGTGGAGAGATATGGAAGCCAAACAACTGAGGATAATCAATGAATGAAAAGAAAAAAATAATGTTTTCTCCAATACACTAAATGAAAAAAATGATTGAAGGTAATGGATTTGTGGCTATAAACTCAGGTTACACTTGCAGAATTAAAGTAAGAAACTAAATTATTTTCAAGACTATCACTTCACCACTCGTTGCTATGGTTAGTTCTACAAAGCGGGCATCGAAGTAGACTTCCTTATATGGTCCTATACTCATAGAATGCATACTTCTTTCAACTTAGGCTTTTTTTGTCTCTCTTTCTTTGAGTCTTTCATCAATCTGTGGTTTCTCTAAAGTTTTCCACAAATACTTTCTATGCAGCCCTCCCTTTGGACTTGTCAGAATCTCGAGATCTGTTTTTCTTTTTTCCTGGACTTGGCCAGCTCTCTTCAGAGGGGGGTTTCCTCCTGGCTTTGGTCTGCTTCTGTGCCTGGGTACTTTTGGCTCAGAAAAAGTGCCTTATGAATGTAGTTGTCTCTCTCAGCCTCCGTGTCCAAACACAAAATGTAAGAGTCATTTTGTGACAGGGGTACGTTTTTCTTAACGTCAGAGATTTCTCCTTTTATTCTATTACTTACTATTTTTTTTTATTGATTTAGTGCTTTACTCTATCTTCAGGATACAGCTCCCATCTGACTAGAATGCAGTCTTCTGTCCTACAAGCTGTATATAGTCTATGTAAAATTAAGCCTATTACCAAGATAGCATTTGCTTTGAGGCACAATCTGTTGTCAACACAGTATACAGAACTCCGGTTTGATGAGAAGGATAATTTTGGAGAAAAACAACTTAAACGATGTTGATTCAAGAGACCTTAATTTAAGTCATGGCTCCTTTTCCGACATAACATGACATTGAACAAAATATCTTGGTTACTGCCTAGAATCTAATTGACCTGTGATCTAATTTTATGCGTTTGATATGCTTTCATTTTATTGGGGAAAGGGTTTTCTTTTTAATATATTTTATAGAATATAGTGCACATAATATCTATTTGAGGAATCTGTTTAATTGTGTGTCTTATGCGTATTTGAGGATTTGTTCAAATATATATCTGAAATATGTTTGTGGCGTTTGTTTACTAATTATTGTGTTTTATGATTATTATTGTTAATGTCTCTGCAACTGATTATCTTAGTTTCTATGCTTGATTTTGAACTGTAGAAAGATAATTCTTTATGCATGATCAGGGACGTGATACAAGACTGGAGCTATGCACATCTTCTGCTGCTTTTTGAATTTGCTGCGGTCTAACAGTATATGCAATCACTTAATTCTATACCATATTTGTCTTACCAACTTTTCTCTCTTTGATATTTGGCCAAGGAAAGTTTTGTGGTAGTCCTGGGCTATTCTACATAAGTTGGATTTAAAGTCCGGGGAAATATTTCAATTAATTTATGGGATTTTAAGCATGCATGTTTACCTCTGATTCCTCCATAAACCCACTACAGTGAGGGTTCAACCTGCAAAGAACAAGGGAAGAGGCAATGAAAGCATACGAAAGGTGATAACAAAATTCTAACTGATATAAAGCATTTGAATGAGTGATAACTGATTTAACAAATCACAGAAAACTGAAAACTAAGTGCCTTGCCAGGAAGCAAGCTAATTTTCAGAGCAAATCTGGAAAAGCGGAGAGAATTGGAAGCAAGAGATCCTCTGAAGATGGATGGTATGTGGTGGATCAGAAAAATTTTGAAATAGGTTATAAATACGTAATTACACCTCTCCTATCGCCATTCCCACTTCACACAGTCTAACAGTGGCCCCTCACTCCCCTGAGCAAAAGACCGGGTGTACTTTATAGAAAGGCTGACTGAGCATGACTCTGGTCTTGAAGACATCAGGCATAGCTGAGAGCAGAAGAGTTGTAGAAAAAGAGTGGATTAAGCAGAAATCTACATAATGATTAGTGATGCTCCAACTCTCCTCAATCTCTTAGCCTCACTTGTCAGGAGCCAGTCTAAGTCATTGAAGAAGGAGTCTGGATGATTTTTCTCTGAAGGTAAGACCAGCTGATAAAGCGGACCTATGGGTACTAACATTAGGAGTTCCCAAACTGATTTGGCTGAGTGTAGACCCCATCATCTACAGCAAATCTTTTCTGTTGACCAGCCTCACCATTCACACAGAGGTCCTAATTAGTTATTTAGAGCTTCATTCCTAAATATGTATCACCAGAAACAGACAATAATGAAAATCTTTAACAACATCCATTGTGACATTCATGATGCTGTTAATGAGTTCCTACTATGTGCTAGGCAGTATTATGGGTGCTGCAGATACAAAAAAGAATAAAACAGAAAAAAAATCCCCGTCTTTATAGAGTTCTAATAGAGAAAGATAGGCAAAAATAGTTTAGTCGTTAAATAATATAGTATGTATAACATTTTTAAGAACAAATTTGACGAAGGAGTTAACAGGGACAATGCAGGAAACACAACACCCATATAAAATCCTTAGAGAAATAAGACAAGCTACTGCATTTGTTTCATAAAAATAGAATTCTATACTTTAAAAAAAGGGAAAATCCACAGGAGAAAGAATACAGAAAAGTAACAATTAAATAGCAGAAATATTTTAAAATCAATAGAAAATTTAGAAATTTGAAAGATAAAGTTGAGGAAATTTCTGAGAAAGTATAAGACAGAAATGAGGAGGGGGAAAATAAAGAAAAATAATTTAGAGAATAAATTAATTAGAATAAAAATAAAATAAAAGAGAATAAAAATAATTAGAGAATCTGTCCAAGAAGGTAAGCATCAAAAGCTTAAGAGTTCCAGAAAGAAGGAATAGAAAAAATTTTAAAAAGAGGAAATTATCAAGAAAATAATACAAGAAAATGTCCCAGTACTGGCGGATATAATTTTACAGATTAAAATAGTCCATCACACTGTTTACCATTTTTAATATAAAAATCCTTCCTTCAAGAACAATTTTCCTTTTTTTCAATGTACATTCTTTATACATTCTGATTTCTTTTCTGAAAATGTTATTTCATTCTCATTCTTGAACAATACTTGAACATTTTCATTGAGCAATTCAAAACAATAGTTTTCACTACTAGCACTGTGAAGTAAAGACATTGTTCCATAGTGTTCTGTACTCTGTTGTTGATTTTAATATATTTGCTGTTCCTTAATTTTCATTTTCCAATTGTTGTTTTTCTGTAATTTAAATTCTTTTTTTTTATTTTTAATGTTTATTTTAGAGACAGAAAGAGAGAGTACAAGCAGGGAGGGGAAGAAAGAGAGGGAGACACAGAATCTAAAGCGGGCTCCAGGCTCTGAGCTGTTAGCACAGAGCCTGATGAGGGGCTCGAACCCATGAACCGTGAGATCATGACCTGAGCCGAGGTCAGATGCTTAACCTACTGAGCCACCCACATGCCCCTATAATTTAAGTTCTAATTAATTTCTACAGTGTCAGGAAAACACATACTGTATCAAACTTTGAAAGTGTGAGGTTTATCTACTTTAATTCTCTGTTTATTTTCTCTAATTACCTACTTGATAAATATTTCACATTCAGTTGAAAAAATGTACATTCTGCAATTATTGAATGCAGTATTTAGATATGCCAATTAGGTCAAGTTTGTTAATAACATTGTTTAAAACTTGTGTCCTCACGCTTTTTGTTTTGTCTGCCTATTCCGTCAGTTATTGAGAGTTATTGAGAGACACATGTTAAAAATCTCTAAGATTTTGGGTTGTCTATGCTTTTAATTCTATTGATTTTTAATTCATGTAGTTTAAAGCTGTTTTCAAGTGTACACAAATGTAGAATTATAATATATTCCTGCTGAATCAAGTGTTTCGTAATTATAGAACATCCCTCTTTATTTCCCTTAGTAAGTCTTGCTTTAAAGTCTACTCTGACTGATATTAACATATTCACACAAGCTTTTCCTAAACGATTTTATGGCACACCTTTCAACCTGTCTATATTTATATTTAAAAGTTATTTCTTGTAAGAGGCGCCTGCGTGGCTTAGTCTGTTGAGAGTCTGACTTCGACCCAGGTCATGATGTCATGGTTCATGGGTTCAAGCCCCACATCGGGCTCACTGCTATCAGTCCAGAGCCTGCTTCTGGTTCTCTGTCCCCCTCTCTCTCTATCCCTCGCCACTCACGTGCACTCTATCCGTCTCTCTCTCAAAAATAAAAACATTTCTTAAAAAAATATTTCTTGGGGGCGCCTGGGTGACTCAGTCGTTTAAGCTTTTGACTATTGGTTTCAGCTAAGGTTGTGATGCCACAGTTCATGGCCCCGCTTTGGGCTCTGTGCTGACAGAGTGGAGCCTGCTTGGGATTCTCTCTCTCTCTCTCTCTCTCTCTCTTTCTCTCTCTCTCTGCCCCTCCCGCACTCTCCCCCTCTCTCTCTCAAAATAAAAAAATAAACTTAAAAAATTATTTCTTATAAGTGACATATAGATGCATCTTTAAAAAATTCTAGTGTGGTAGATCTTTTTATTAGAATATTTAGTCAATATACATTCAATGCAATTACTGGGATTTGATCAACCATCTTGCTTTTCTTCCTTTTTTTTTTTACTTATAGTATCTGTTATTTTGTACTTCTATTCCTTCTTTTTTGCTTTCCTAAATTAATTACATATTTTTATTATTCTACTTTATTTTTTATATTACATTCTTTCTTATATCTTTTATTTGTGTGTGTGTGTATATATATACATATATATATATCCTTTGAAATAACTGAATATCCTTACTTTATTAAAAACTCCTATGAATTTTTACTTTGACCATATCTCTTTTTTTTCCAGATATGTTTATATTTTTTCAAGTTTTTATTTAAATCCCAGTTAGTTAACATACAGTGCAATATTAGTTTCAGGTACAGAATTTAGTGATTCAATACTTCCATACAACACCCAGTGCTCATCAAGCAAGTGCACTTTTTAATCCCCATCACCCATTTTACCCACCTCCCCTCCACCTCCCATCTGGTAACCATCAGTTTGTTCTCTATAGTTAAGAGTCTGTTTCTTGGTTTTCCTTCCTCTCCGTTTGTTTTCCCCCTTTACTTATTTGTTTTGTTTCTTAAATTCCACATATGAGTTAAGTCATATGGTATTTGTCTTTCTCTGATTGACTTATTTTACCCAGCATTTTTTTAAATTTATTTATTTTTTTTTTCTGAAATTTATTGACAAATTGGTTTCCATACAACACCCAGTGCTCATCCCAAAAGGTGCCCTCCTCAATACCCATCACCCACCCTCTCCTCCCTCCCACCCCCCATCAACCCTCAGTTTGTTCTCAGTTTTTAACAGTCTCTTATGCTTTGGCTCTCTCCCATTCTAACCTCTTTTTTTTTTTTTTTCCTTCCCCTCCCCCATGGGTTCCTGTTAAGTTTCTCAGGATCCACATAAGAGTGAAACCATATGGTATCTGTCTTTCTCTGTATGGCTTATTTCACTTAGCATCACACTCTCCAGTTCCATCCACGTTGCTACAAAAGGCCATATTTCATTTTTTCTCATTGCCACGTAATATTCCATTGTGTATATAAACCACAATTTCTTTATCCATTCATCAGTTGATGGACATTTAGGCTCTTTCCATAATTTGGCTATTGTTGAGAGTGCTGCTATGAACATTGGGGTACAAGTGGCCCTATGCATCAGTGCTCCTGTATCCCTTGGGTAAATTCCTAGCAGTGCTATTGCTGGGTCATAGGGTAGGTCTATTTTTAATTTTCTGAGGAACCTCCACACTGCTTTCCAGAGCGGCTGCACCAATTTGCCTTCCCACCAACAGTGCAAGAGGGTTCCCGTGTCTCCACATCCTCTCCAGCATCTATAGTCTCCTGATTTGTTCATTTTGGCCACTCTGACTGGCGTGAGGTGATACCTGAGTGTGGTTTTGATTTGTATTTCCCTGATAAGGAGCGACGCTGAACATCTTTTCATGTGCCTGTTGGCCATCCGGATGTCTTCTTTAGAGAAGTGTCTATTCATGTTTTCTGCCCATTTCTTCACTGGGTTATTTGTTTTTCGGGTGTGGAGTTTGGTGAGCTCTTTATAGATTCCCAATGTTTATAGCAACATCCTCTACAGTAGCCAAATTATGAAAACAGCCTACGTGTCCTTCGACTGATGAATGATTAAAGAATATATTTATATTATACATACACACAATGGAATATTTTTCAGCCATAAAAAAGAATAAACTATTGCCATCTGCAACAATATGGATGCAGCTAGAGAGTATCATTAATGCTAGGTATGTCATACATGTAAATCATATGTAAATATCATAACTTATTCAGTCCTTTAAAAATGGTTTAAATTCAAATTATTGTTCATGGCATGTGTGCGTGCACACACACACACACACACACACACACAAACACCACTTAGGAATATACCTGGTAATGCTTTCTAAGTTTCAGGGAATATTTCCCTTAAAAAAGCTGATAACTCATCATTTTCAGATAAAATTACTGGTACCACACATCTCTAGCATTTTAATGAGATTGATTATTGTTATTTTTGATGTGCTACATCATGCCTTGAGAAATAATTGCATGGAAGGCAATATTAGCTATTTTTGCCTGAGAATAATTCTAAAAAATTAGTGTGGGTATAATACTATTCTCTAAAATATTGAGCCATTTAATTTTAATAGATGCATTTCTTTCTTTACCTACAGGGAATCTCTTCTGAAAACTCTGGAACTGGAAAATACTTAGAAACCAGAATGAGTGAAACTTCAAAAATATTTCTCACCACAACTGAGTAAGATTATATTTAAAAGATGAAAAACAGGATATGGGGTACTTAGGTGGCTCGTCGGTTAAGTTTCCAACTTTGGCTCAGGTCATGATCTCGCGGTTTGTGAGTTCAAGCCCCACATCGGGCTCTGTTCTGACAGCTCAGAGCCAGGAGCCTGCTTCAGATTCTGTGTCTCCCTCTCTTTCTGCTCCTCCCCTGCTCGCTCGCTCTCTCTCTCTCTCTCTCTCTCTCTCTCAAAATAAATAAACATTGAAAAAAATTAAAAAAGAAAAGATTTAAAACAGGATAGATATATTCAAAATTCAACAAATGTTAACAAACTGATTGTGCATTTATATGCCAGGATGATTTGAGATATATAAAAATTATAAAAGCTGTGATATGTTTGATAAATTCAGTATCAATTTTAGGAAAATGTAGAGTTAAATTATATGGTTCATTGTGAATGGAACCACCCATTAAAAAAATCTCAGTAGCATCATCATAAGAAGCATTCATGCTTTTTTTTTCCTTTTAATTACGCTGCATTGGTTGAGAGTTTTAATGTAGTCAGAGGATTACATTCTGTGATCTAACAATCATTGAATCCTATGACAATGGCGTATTTTAGAGGTAAATCTCTGTTCTACATGGCTATAATATTCAGTAAGAAAATAGAGTAGTGAAAACATCAGCATATGTAAAAGGTAGTGTTTATTTGTTGCAAGCAAGAAAATTTGAGTATAACTATTTTAAGCAAGATGGAATTAACTGGAAACAGATGAGCTGTCTTAGCATTTGAAAGCAAGCAAGTGGAACTAGGGATGCTCTTAGGGTATCTTTAGTGGGACTAAATGCATGTTAAGGAAATATGAGATACTCATGGCTAGATGTAGGATATCTCATTGGAACAAGTGCCTACAGAAAGAGCCATATTTTTTTTCAATATATGAAATTTATTGTCAAATTGGTTTCCATACAACACCCAGTGCTCATCCCAAAAGGTGCCCTCCTCAATACCCATCACCCACCCTCCCCTCCCTCCCACCCCCCATCAACCCTCAGTTCTCAGTTTTTAAGAGTCTCTTATGCTTTGGCTGTCTCCCACTCTAACCTCTTTGTTTTTTTCCTTCCCGTCCTCCATGGGTTTCTGTTAAGTTTCTCAGGATCCACATAAGAGTGAAAACATATGGTATCTGTCTTTCTCTGTATGGCTTATTTCACTTAGCATCACACTCTCCAGTTCCATCCACGTTGCTACAAAGGGCCATATTTCGTTCTTTCTCATTGCCATGTAGTACTCCATTGTGTATATCCATTGTGTATATAAACCACAATTTCTTTATCCATTCATCAGTTGATGGACATTTAGGAAAGAGCCATATTTTAAGTCCTTTTCTATTAAAAGTGAGAACTGGCATTGTTGAATCAGGAAGGGTCTTACTGGAAATGGATAACTTGAGGAGGGTTTAATAAAGTAAGTCTTTTCAAAGATGTGGACTCTTTACAAAGACTCTTATCATCTAATAGATGCCATTAAAGTTAACAGTTCCCAGAACCTGGATGAGAGAGTCTTAAAGAGAGAGCTGCCTTGATATGAACTGTGACTTCAACCAGAGATCAAACCAACCCATGTGGCACCACAGGGAAGGAGTCAGGGAATAAGCCTGACCTCACTGTTCTCCTCACTCCAGACTTCTAGGAGCTTTGCTTTAGCTACATCCTATTGGTAGCCAAAGTCAAGGGAAGCCATTAATAAAGTCAATACAGGTAAACATACTGAGGAGAGAGTAGAGTGGAGAAAATTGGAGAAGTCTCTGAGTTGGGGCAGATATCTAGCACAGTTTTGAAGCTTGGAGAACTATCCTTGCTTGTCTCTTACACATCACTTTCTGGCAGTCCCCCTGTTCAACCGACTGAGCCACCCAGTTGCCCCTAAGCATCTGACTCTTGATCTTAGCTGAGGTCTTGAATTCAGTGACAATTTTGCCAGAGCCTGACGTGGGGCTCTGGCTGGAGAAAAAGGAAGACATTTAAGGCATTGTTCTATTTCCTAATATTGATGAGTGTATTTATGTTCCTTTTATTATTATTTAAATATACATATATACTATCTACTCCATTGTACGAATACTATGTTTCATGATAAAAGGGTACATAATAAAAGAACAGCACATATCGTTGGAGAGATCTAATTTATTTCTACAGAACAATTGGATTCTATTTGTTACAAAGTAAATTTTATTTTTAAAAGATTCCATAAGTTTTATTTGAGAGATATAATTTGAGAAATTATAAAAGAAAATATTTAAAAGAAATGTAAAGTAGAAGGGATTAACTATTATAGGTTGTAATAGTTAAAGGACTGCAGGTCTAGTCCTAGAATATGAAATTTAAAAACACTGAAATAGAATAGACAGGTCAAAAGTAGATATTTTGGTTCATAAATAATTAATAGCTGATAACAGAGGCAAGGCAAACTGGCGGGAAACTTGAATTATGTTGTAAGAACTGATTTAAAACATGGTTAAAAAAAATGTTCACTTCACCATACACCAGAAAAAATTCTAGGTACATATTTAAAATTAAATTGTGTTTTAAATGCAAGGAACTAGAAGATGAAACTTTATGAGAAGCATTGGCACTTTGTACATAAGGTTATAAATATTATGAAAAGATTTTCGTGCATGAAAACATGTTAATATACAAACATTTTAAGCTTCCTTGTATAAAATAATCAAAATACAAATTTAAAAGTATTCTGGAGAAATACTGGGGATATATTTTACCTTTATCCATATGAACAGATTCTAGAAATTGATCGTAACTTACTTTCAGTATCTATGTACTGAATATTAAGAGATTTTAATGTGGAAATTCAAGGAAACAACAGTATATGCAGTCAATAAGACAATTTTAAGAGCACACTCAAAGAACACGCCAGATATGTCACACACACAAAGAAACTAGAAACCAAGCAAATGAAAAGATGTTCAGTCTTACTAATTTTTTTCCACCTAAGAAATTTAAATTAGTATGTAAATAAGTAGTAATGATAAAAATCAGCATGGCAAAAGTATCATGAAAATGGCACTTAAACACTACTGGTGTCATTACATTTTGGAAAGTTATTTGGTAATATTGTATCAAATTTGATAAAAATAGTTTTAACTAGTGACCAAATAATAACCTATCTGGAGATCTATCCTAAAGAAATAGTAATCCAAAATCTAGGATAAAATCTTCAAGGATGAAGATACTAAAACCATAGTATTTCTAATGGCATGATATTGGAATTTATCTAGATATCCAATAATGGCAAGATGAAGTACATTTGATGCGATATGATTCCAGAAGTTACATGATAGTTAAAAGACTATGTAGGAAGCATTAAAAAGTGCTTATGTTGTGATTTTAAGTGATTAAAGACCAGATGTAACATTGTGTACATAGTGATACACAGTATAAGATGCATCAGATTACTGGAAGGAAATACAATAACATGCTAACGATAATATATGAAAGTGGTGGTATTAAGGGCATCTTTTCCAGTTTTCAAAAATGTCTCCACTAGGGTTACAGGGTCTTCATATTTAAAATATGTAAATATAAAGGTATTGCTGATATCCTCAGTCAACTATATAAATCTATATATATGGTATGGATACATCTGTGTGAGTAGCACTCTACATAGAATATTTCTTGCAAATATAAGAAATGTGTCTGAATATATTACATAATTATTTTTTCTGAATAACCTTGAACAGACAAATGTAAGAACACTTGAAATATAGAGAATGCCTGATGATAACCTGCTTGAACATACCCCTTAAATCTTAGCATGTCAAGTGATCGCGGCCAGATGATCATCAACAAGGCATTTTCTAAGAGGCTTTGAGAAAGAGGACTGCAGAATAAATATCCCAGAAAGACAATAATGTAGCAGCTTAGATAAAATGCTACAGAAATAAAGAAAACATTCTACAAGTAAGCACTATGAATTGATGGAAATCTTTTGAGTATTGGTGTTCTCCTCAGAGAGAATAAACTGGTCTTTGTTGCTGAAATGTTAACCCATACATATTTAAGTTTATGTCTTCAAAGAAGGAGAACTGGGAGGACAGAGCAACCACAGTAAAAGGCTTCCAAGCCTTCTGGTGATGTATTATTAATTTGCCGCATTTGCCAGGCCAACTCCATGTCTGTAATTCAACAGCCCCCTTCATTGTATCAGTGATGATTCCACAGCATCCACACACCAGCAGAGGTAAGGTTCACTCCAGAACGTATCACTAATTATCTCTGTAGCAGCTTAGATGGGAAAACATTTCAAGGCTTTGGAAAGAATATAGGAATTTAATTTGCAGAAATATTTTTAAATTATGTTATTTCAAAACTAAAAGGTCCTTGCTGGCTGCATTAGATATTTGCTTTAACATTTTTTTCCAATAAGTTAATTCAGTATAAAGTAGATTCATCTTGTACCATATCCAAATTTTTCCAATAAAAAAAAAAAACCTAGAATATATGTAAAACTAGTATTATGGGCAAAATCTCTGGGCTTTTTCCTTTTTTGTGATATTTACAGACATTTTCAAAATGTATATAATATTTATTGTTTTTACATTTATTCAGTACTCTCAGCTCTTCGATGATCCAAATTCAGTTCATCAGTACTTTAAACATAAGTATTCATCCATCAGAAAATAGTTTATGCAACACCTATAATATGCACAGGGGATGCAGTACCGAATTAAATAGACAAAGACCCTGCCCTCATGGAACTTAACATTTTAGTGGTAGTAGGAAAATAAATTGAAACTATATACTAAAAGCTGTATAAATGCAGTGTTAGTAGCAAATGCTGTGAAGAAGAGAATGTCAGGAATGGAGAAAGACAGGCTGGTCAGGGAAGAGGTCTCTGATTGGTGCCAGTTGACAAGAGCTCTGAATGATGTAATGTGAAGGAAGAATATGCTAGGCAGAAGGAATAGCACGTTCCAGAGTACTGAGTGAAGTAGACCACACTGTCTATAGGAGAGCAAATGGGAGGGAGAGTAAGAGCAGGTAAGTACAGAAAGTAAGTATGTGAGGGAGGTTTCATGGATATTATTATGTTTTAAATAAAACTCTTTAAATTTTTCATATGAGCTCATTACCCATTAAATACAAAAACACTCTCAAACAAAGAAACAAAAAAAATCATGCTTTTGTAGATTTCTTGCGGGGGGGGGGGGGGGAGGCGGCAATTAACGTATAAATAATGGCTATTTTATTCTCACTATGCTCAATCATTCCCAAACGGCTTATGACATGTGGCACTGTGCACACAGTTTGTACTCACCAGACTGAGATTTTGCTGCCCAGGGAGAGAGAAGTGAATGCCCCACAGTGCCCCCTGATAGTTTTGAAGTGAGACATTTCCAGAGCAGTTGGAGACACAAAGACATTGGTGTTAGAAAAACCAGACATATATTTTTAAATAAGTCAGGGTTTCTGTAACTTTTATTTTCATCAGAGGTGCAGCCAATCATTCACCAGAGATTTGAATCCTGCCAAACAAGCCCCCCCCCCATCCTCCTCCCCCACCCCGCCCCGCCCCATGCTCACTTGGAAAGGTTTCCATACATACTCCTCCACACTGGGGGCTCAGAATGAAGTACAACCCTGGGAGCTGCCAATATGTATACATTCGATTCAGTTCTTTTATCTGAAGGTGAGACCAGCCAGGGAAAGAGAAGCAGATTTTAACATTTGTTTCTCTAATACAGGGGGGTGGGGGGTGCAGGTCTACGTTCACTTTGCTGACTTCCCTTTAAACCCGGTAAATAGAGGACACAGAGAAAACAGAAATTTTCATTCTATGTATGTTTGGGGATTTTACAAAAAATGTATGATTTTTAGAACTTTGTCTTATAAGTCTGCTTATAAGGGACACTCGGAGTATCATTTGAGTGTAGTACATTTCATCATTCTTTACTGATGATTGTGTTATTTAATTTGTCAAGATGTTAAAGGAGCATCATCTATTTTTGTTAAGTTACTTAAAACTCCTTGGGATACAGCATAATAAATGCATCCTAAAATACACTATGCAAACTGTCCGTGTTTTTCTATCATTAAAAAGTAAGATGCAATTCATGTTCAGTCCAAATGATTTAGCTAACTTGAAATTGAAAACCACCTTTGCCTTTTTATAGCCTGATATTAGTAGCCTTCAGAGCCAGAACAACCTGCTGTGAAGCTTGGGACTTACTTAAAAACTATGCCATAAGCCATGTCAGTGATGTAGAAAATTTACTTCTGGATAGAAAATTTATTAAAAATTAAAATGAGGACAAATTGGAATATCGCATAAATTACATTTTTACCCAAATACAATTTTGTCTGCAATAAAAATTAATGTTTCAAACACTATACAATCTTTAATTTTGTACTCATTTGCTTCACTTTCTGCTTGCATGCTATTAACTATTTAATAAACCTATTTATAACCTAAACAATTTATCTTACTTCATTTTGCATACAGATATAAAATATCTCTGAACACGGGAGAAACCCAAAAAGCCTACAACTACGGTGAATTAGAAACTCCTTCAAGGAAGTGTGAACTCTGAAAAGATGGGAATTATTATACTTCATATTGTTTCCCTAATAAGCTTAAATCATCCTAAAACTTTATCCATTTTATCCTCATAGATTCCTTGAGAAGGTCTGGGAAAAGGCATTATTATCTCTATTTGAGTAAGAAGGAAATTCAATGTGACATTTACTGGTATTTTATTTTAAATTTACTACTATTATTAGTAGAGGTTGAAATGAATTTGATGTATTTCAGAATGAAAAGCATTACAATCCATGAAGAATATTTCTACACTAGAGATAAAAATAAAACAAGGAGTTAAAATGTAAAAACTCAATGGAAAAGCTACTTGAAAGAGGTGAGCTTATTAATTTTTTTCTTCCCATGTGCTTGGTCTATCTTATTCTGTCTTTTATTTAAATTCAACCTGCTTTCTTGTCTTTAAGAAAAGACCTTCAGGCTCCCTTCTTATAAAAGGTTTCAGAGAAGTTTTAAGGAGGGATTTGAGAGAGGAGATGATTTTGAATAATGGGCATGAAATAGGAGACTGTTTTTAGAGTTAAGTATAGTATGGAAAATTTCAATCTTAAAAGTGGGAATATGAAACTATATGCTATATGTTTAAATCCTTTCTAACAAGGATAATAACTTTAAATTTTTAATGTGACTTTCCTTTTTTTTTTTTTTTTTCCTTGCTTGGTACATGACCTTCACTTTCTTGGCCTAAGGCATCCGTCTCTCTCGGTGTGTATGTAAAGAAAATAGGGATAGAGAGGTGTATCCGGCTTTTGAAAGTTAAAATAGAATTAAGCAGTAAGACAGGTTATTATCTTGAAAGACAATTTTCCAGATTGTTTATTTCCCACTTTGTCTAACAACCAAGCCAGCATGACCCATGCTCATAGAATTCTCCCAGAGTAGAGGAGATATCGCTGGCCACCATTAAAGCTTAGTGTATGAATGGGAAAAGAAGGATAAGAAAAGAAAAGCCCACCCTTTTCAATTTTGGAGATTTTTCAATTTTGGAGTAGAAAAAAGAAATAGGAATACAAAGGAACATAATTAAGGTTTCCCTTCTCTGGGCTATGTAAAAATAAGAGTCATGTTTAGGGTAGAAAGGAACCCTTCCTTCCTCCTCTCCTACCCACCCTCTACCCACCTACCCCCCGCCATCCATACCTCCACTTCTTATTTGAGAGGCTGAGAGGAGGTTCCTTTGAAGACTAGCTTAGGCCAACCAGAGGTCAATTTGGCTGGTCAATGTGTCCAATCAAAGAAGGACCCTGAAATGTTGCTTTTCTGAGCCACCCTTGTTTCCAGAATTAGCTGTGAGTTTGGCTGTGGAACTTGCCACAGAGGCTCATTGTCATGAGAATAATAAGTTCCCAACACTACGCTATGGGAAAGAGAAGATGGCTTAATTTAAAAGAGTATTATTAGAAGTGAAGATATAATGTTCAAAACCTATTAAGGGGTTTGTCTCAACAGGATTTGATGGTAAGAGAGAAAAGAGTCCTGTGTCGTTTTTAAGATCTTTGGAAGGAGAGGTGACATGAATGGTACAATGAGGAATACAGGAAGAGCAGTTTGGAGGTTGATAAATTCACTTTGGAGATTTTAGTCTGACATGCTTAAGTAACATCAAAATGGCATATGGGTTTATGGTTCAAGAAACATCTGATCTAGACAGATAGATTTGGGAACCATCACTGCAGAGGTGACAACCAAAGTCCATGGGGTGAGCAAGACAAGCAAGTGGAATATGGCGAGTAAAAGAAGCATATCATGAATAATTCTGGGAAACACCAATATTCAAGGGGAAAAAAGGAGAGACAGATGCCTTTGAAGGGAAGGACCAAGAGGGCAGAGAAAAACCAGGAGGAAAGGGATCACAAATGCCAGGGAAGAGAGCCTGAAGAAAGAGACCGTGGTCAATGGGTCAAATTCTGCTGTTAAGTAAGTGTTAAATGTTAAATAAGATAAGAACGGAGAGTTGCATTTAGCAACTCAGAGATTATAGGTGACCTTGGTGGCAACAGTTTCAGCAGAGTGTTGGGAGGCAGAAAACAGACTGTGGTGAGTTAAGGAGTTAATTTAAAATGAGAGAAGTGTGACAGTGAAAGTAAATCATTCTCTTATAGGGCTTGGCAGAAAAGAGAAGAAATTTAGGGAGAGGTTCCAGCAAACATAGTTTGTAGGGGAAAAGCCATTAGAGAGGGAGAAATTAAAAATACCAGAGATAGAACATAATTGATAGGGGAAATCTCCTAAGAAGACAGGAAAGGGACAGGTTCTAGCATTGCTAGAAAGATTCCCTCTAGAAAAGAGGAGATACACCTCCTCTGCTGTGTTGGTTGAGGAATAAGTTAAGAATAGATGCATATTATTTTTTGGTCATGGTATCGAGAAACTGGAGAAGCATGACTTTATTAGAAACCTTTACCTGGTGCTCAAATAAACATGAATTAATGAGGTTATTTGATGAAGAGGGGGCAGTTTCTACTCATCTCAAAATTGAGAGATTGAATGGCCAAGACTCTACACTAACATGGATCTTGGGCATTTAAAATGTTCCCTTCACCGTAGTTCCCCAAGCACCATTTTGCATTCCCACCAGCAACAGATATGTGATCTAGTTCCTCCACGATATGCCAGCATTTGGTGATGTAAGCCCCCTCTCTGGTCCTCTCTTCCCCAGAAGTTCCCTTCGCTTCTTCCACTTCTGGATGGTGGGCCCATTACCATAGCCTCTGGACAGTCTCATGCTGCAAGGGAGTTTCCCCACATGCAATCCTGTCAAAGTGCTGCCCAACCAAAGTTTGTGTGTGCTACGATCACTGCATGATCATATATTTTTCTTTGATCGGCCCCAAATACCTCAATCTCCCTACACATAGCTGCCCAGATAGTTCCCTCCCCCTTGTGCCTTGAAATGTGCAGACCATTCCAAGAGTAAGGCCATCTCTTGGAACCCATGGCACGGTATTGCTAGTCAGAAAATACCTAAATGCCTAAGACTGACTCTGTGGGATAATGAGATTGTGTGAGCTGCACTGCTTCTCTTTCCAGAATCAAACTCTTATTACACTTACGCATGTGACACTAGTAAAATGTGTGTTTAAGCTCACTTTAAATGATAGAGCAAGTTAGTCTTCTAATAAAATTTGAATATCTTCAACATTAGAAATCATGGTATTTTCGAATATCAAGTAATAATAGGTTGAGGCTCTTAAAATACTGACTGTACTGAAGACATACGCCACTTGCCAAAGCTACTTGAAATAATGAAAATGGATTTTGCTAGAACAGCGTAGAATCTTGATGAAATATTTATGTTTTATCCTTTACTTCCCTTTGTACTTGATAGATAGTTTTTTCCGTATGGAATAGTAGTGCCCTGTGTTTCTGCTCATGTCATGGAGACTGGATTGACAAGAAGAAATCTGTGAGCATCATTTGATTGTATTCACAATTTTCACTATTGTTTTTAATTTTGAATTAAGGCAATGGAATATGTTGTTTGTTAATTTGGATAAAGCAATACCTGAGTTAGTATTCAGGTGCCAAATATTTTATTCAGATAGCGATGCACTTTCTTGTTACATGCATAGCTGCTCTTCCATCGGTACTGATCAAAACACCACTTTTACCATTTATATCCAGCTGACGAAAAATTAACAAACATAGCATAGATTTTCAGTGAAAAATAGAACAAAGGTTTCTCAACCTTACCTCCCCCATATATACATACTATACTTATCAAAAGTGGATCATAACCTTCTGATGATAATCTGCACATTAATGCTTCATCCAATTGTGAAGTAACAAGGAAATATGAGGAAAGTTTTGTGGGTGGCTCTCATGGAATGGGCACAAAGGGATAATTGTGTCTCGTGTGAAAGCTCAGTGTGGAGCACGCTATGCATGTCAGTCAGTCATTCTCCCCATTCACTGCAGTGGTAACTAAATGGGTTTATGAACCAAATGCCATGGTGACAGGATGTAAATTATTGTTTTGCTAAATAACGTGGGTTTCCCCTTACCAGGGATGTGGGATGTGCTAACAATGACATTAGATGAGTACCCAACCTACACAAATCAGACCAATATTAAATCTCCAGTAAGATATCATTTTCTAGGTAGACTAGCCAGCTAATCTCAGAAGATCAATTACATTGAACCCTGTCTATCATAGAGGTTGCAGAGATTCATCTTCATTACAGAATAGACGTTTACTCTTTTTTTTTTTTTAATTTTTTTTCAACGTTTATTTATTTTGGGGACAGAGAGACAGAGCATGAACGGGGGAGGGGCAGAGAGACAGGGAGAGACACAGAATCGGAAACAGGCTCCAGGCTCTGAGCCATCAGCCCAGAGCCCGACGCGGGGCTCGAACTCACGGACCGCGAGATCGTGACCTGGCTGAAGTCGGACGCTTAACCGACTGCGCCACCCAGGCGCCCCAGACGTTTACTCTTAAAATAGAGTTAACGTTCCTACCAGCAAAATTTTTGCCATCAGCGTCATTTGTGGACATGTAAGGTAGCCTTATCTATTGACATGGTGTCCCACTCAACATTGCTTCTGATCAAGGAATTTATTTTTATAGCAAACAATAGTGACTCAATGGGTTAATATCTATAGGATTGACTGTCTTACCATGTATTCAAACATCAAGAAGCAGCTGGTTAATAAAATTGGGAAGTATTTTATTGAAGAGCTAGCTTCTTGAAAAGATAAAATTGGCAAACCTTTAGCTAAACTAAGAAAAAATACTCAAATAAATAAAATTACACATGAAAGAGGAAACATTTTAACTGATACTACAGAAATAAAGGATCCTAATAGACTACTGCAAATAGTTACACACCAACAAATTAGAAAACATAGAAGAAATGGATAAATTCCTAGAAACATATAACCTGCCAAGACTGAATCATGAAGAAATAGAAAATCTGAACAAGTAAGGAGATTGAAAAATCTAACAAGTAAGGAGATTGAATAAACAATCAAAAACTTCCCAAGAAAAAAAAGGGCCAAGACCAGATAATTTCACTGGTGAATTATATAAAACATTTAAAGAATAATAATACAATTCTTTTCCAACTATTCCCGCCCCTGCCCCCAAAAATGAAGAGGAGGGAACATTTCTAAACTCATTTTACAAAGCCAGCATCACCCTGATTCTAAAGCCAGATAAGGCCACTACAAGAAAAAAAAATAGACCAGTATCTTTGTAAATATAGGTGTAAAAACTGTCACCAGTATATTAGCAAACCGAATTCAACAGAATATTAAAAGCATCATGCACCATGATCCTGTGGGATTTATCCCTGGGTGCAAGGATGGTTCAACATATGCAAATCAATAAATGTGATACACCACATTAATAGAATAAAAGATAAAAATTATATTATAATCTCAATAAATGCACAACAAGCATTTGACAAAATTCAGTATCCTTTCATGATAAAAATTCTCAGCCAAGTTGGTCTAGAAGGGATGTGCCTCAACATAATAAAGGTCAACTGTGTAAAGCTCACTGTTAATATCATACTCAACAGTGAAAGGTTGAAAGCTTCTCTACTAACATCAGGAACAAGACAATGGTGCCTACTTTGCCATTTCTAATTTGACATAATACTGGAAGTCTTAGAACAATGAAGTATGAAAAAGAAATAAAAGGTATCCGATTCAGAAAAAAAGAAGCAAAACTGATTTTGTGTATAGGCAACATGTTTTTATATAGAGAAAGTACTAAAATCCCACTCAAATACTGTTAGATCTAATTTTAAAAATTCAGTAGAGTTGCAGGATACAAATTCAACATAGAACAATTAATAGAATTTTATATAATAATAATAATGGATTATCTGCGAAAAATAACGAAAACAATCTGATTTACAGTAGCATCAAAAACAATACATTTGGGGATGCCTGGGTGGCTCAGTTGGTTAAGTGTCTGACTTCTGCTCAGGTCATGATTTCACAGTTCATGAGTTTGAGCCCTGTGTCTGGCTCTGTGCTGACAGCTCAGAGCCTGGAGCCTGCTTCGGATTCTTTGTCTCCCTCTCTCTCTGCCCCTCCCCTGCTTGTGGTTTCTTTCTTTCCTTCCATCTTTCTTTCTTCCTTCCTTCCTTTCTTTCTTTCTTTCTTTCTTTCTTTCTTTCTTTCTCTCTCTCTCTCTCTCTCTCTGTCTCTCTCTCCCTCCCCCTCTCTCTCTCAAAAATAAATAAACATTAAAAAAATTTTAAAAAAACAATACATTTGACCCAAGAGGTGAAACAGCTCTACGTTGAAAATTATATGACATTGATGAAAAAAATTTAAGAAGACACAAATAAGTAGAAAGATACCTGTGTTCACAAGCTGGAAAAATTAATATGTTAATATGTATATACTACCTAAAGCCATCTTATAGATGTAAAACAATCCCTATTAAGATTCCAATGTCATTTTTTGACAAAAATAGAAAAAAATATTTCTAAGGTTCAAATGGAACCTCAAAAAACTGAATAACCAAAGCAATCCTCTGAAGGAAGAACAAAGCTAGAAGTAGCACAATTCCAATTTCAAGCTATTCTACAAAGCAATAGTAATCTAAATCATATGGTACTATATAGAAACAGAAACACAGACCAATGGAACAGAATCAAGAGCCCAGAAATAAAACCCTTACATATAAGGCCAACTAATACTTGAAATGGAAGCCAAAAATACTCAGTGGAGAAATGTTAGTCTCTTCCAAAAATAGTGTTGAGGAAACCGAACAATCATATGCAAAAAAATGTAGTTGGGCCCTTACATCGTACCATATACAAAATTCAACTCAAAATTGATCAAATACTTAAATGTAAGACCTGAACTATAAAACTACTAAAAGAAAACATAAAGTAAAGCTCTCTAACATTAGTCCTAGCAATAATTTTTTTTATGGATTCAACACCAAAAGCACAAACAACAGAAGTAAAAATAAGCTGGACTTTATCAAACTAAAAAGTTTCTGCACACACACACACACACAACCCCACAGAGAACAAAAACAATTAGTGAAATGAAAAAGCCACCTAGAGAATGGGAGAAAATATCTGCAAACCATCTATGTTATAAGGGGTAATATCTAAAGTGTATAAGGAACTCAGGGCACTTGGGTGGCTCAGTCAGTTAAGTGTCTGACTTCAGCTCAGGTCATGATCTTACTGTTCGTGGGTTCGAGCCCTGCTCTGTGCTGACAGCTCAGAGCCTGGAGCCTGCTTCAGATTCTCTCTCTCTCTCTCTCTCTCTCTCTCTCTCTCTTTCTCTTTCTCTTTCTCTGCCCCTCCCTCATTTGTGCTCTGTCTCCCTCAAAAATGAATAAACATTAAAAACTAAACAAATAAAGTATATAAGGAACTCAAACCGTTAAATAGCAAAAAAAAAAATAAAATAATCAGGTACCTGAAAGACATTTTTCCAAAGAAGATACACAAAAGGCCACAGATACATAAAAAATTGCTCAATATCACTAGTCGTCAGAAAAATACAAATTAAAACCACAATAAGATTTAACTTCACACTTGTTAGAATGGCTATTATCAAAAAGAGAAGAGATAACAAGTGCTGGCAAGGATGTAGAGTAAAGGGAACTCTTGTGCACTGTTGGTGGGGATATAAATTGGTGAAGCTATCGTGCAAATAGTATGGAGGTTACTCAAAAAAACAAAAATGGAACTACCATATAATCCAGAAATTCCATTTCTGGGTATACTTCCAAAGGAAATAAAATCATATTCTTGAAATATCTGCACCCCAGTGTACATTGCATCATTCAATTTGTATGTATATAGAATACTATTCAATCATAAAGAAGGAAATCTTGCCTTTTGCAACAATATGGACCTTGAGGGTATGATGCTAAGTGAAATGTGTCAGACAGAGAGAGATAAATACTGTATGTTCCTACCTATGTGTGGAATCTAAAAACCTGAACTCATAGAAATATAGAGTGGTGGTTGCCAGGGGCTGAGGGATGGGCGAAATGGAGAGATGTTGGTCAAAGGGTATAAACTTCTGGCTAGATGAGTAAGTTCCGGGGATCTAATTAATAATACCATATTATATACTTTAAAGTTGTTAAGAGAATAGAACCTAAATGTTATCACTACATGCAAAAAAAATAGTAATTATGTGAGGGAATATAGGTGTTAACTAACATTTTATGGTAATCACTTCACAATATATACGTGTATCAAATAATCATGTTGTACAATATATATATACATGTTACTGATTTTATAATATATATTACTGATTTTATTATATATTATATATTTATTTATTATATATTATAGATATAGATATCAATAATATATGTTATTTATAGGTCCTAAAATTATATCTATATTAGATATAGATATCAATAATATATATAATATATAGGTTGTAAAATTACATATATAATATATACTATGTATACAGATATAAATATAGATATATCAATAAGACTGGGGAAAAAAGAGACTTGTTTAGTGATAGCATCTCACAGGAAACAGAATTTATGGGACAGAGATTCAATCCTAAATCTGATGTGTTTTCTCATACTTTGCTGAAAGAGGTGTTAATGGACTGGATTAAGTACAATAGCTCTTCCAGAGGAATCCTGTTTGCTCAAGGAAAAGAAAAAATAGCAGCACAAACAGGAAGACCTCTGGTGACACAGTATACATTACACTTCTCTTTATTAAAGACCAGGAAGATTTAACTGAGCAAAAGATTTAACAAGGTGACAATTTTGCTTTTCCAACAGAATTCCATGGTGGCTGATTTTTGAGAAAGAGGGGATAAACATTCAGAGGGAGAGATAGACAATACCTCTTATATGGCTTTCCCAAGTGAAAGAGTCATACAGTTGCGTTTTTGAAATACATATGTGAGTGTGGTGGGTTGGGAGTAGGGTAACAGCTCTCCAAAGTGGACCATGAGCCAGGATAGCTGGATGACAATGAATGGACTGGTCCTTAACAACCACAAGGAGAAGAATCATTTGGAAAGAGGTAGACTTACAAGAGAATTTTAAGAAGGTTTCCATATAATTCACTGCAGAAGACCTTTACCTCTCTAAATTACTCAGAATTCAATGACAAGAATCACACTAGTTTTTTAATTCAGATAATATAAGAAATTGGTGAATCAATTAGAGATTAAATTGTTGAAGGTTAAATATTGGTTAGGTATTAGAGGACTGGCAACTCAAAATGGGAACTTGGAGCGACAAGATACAGTAAGCTTAGGAAGCAGCCCTAACCCTAGGCTTGCCCACTCTAAACAAAGGGAGATGGGGGGGATTTTTAGAACCTAGAAACCTACAGGAGGTGTCTCAGGGATCCAACCAGAGCTGAGACCTAGACTTCTGAGGGATGGACACTATTCAGCTTGTGCTCACATTTTAGAATCAGTGAGGCTGATTCATTTTTATTCTGAGAATGCCAGAAGAATCCTAAAAGTGGAACAAACTGTTTCTAGAATCGGAGGGAAGAGCCAGTGGTGAATGACAGACACAGGAATAACTAGCAAATAGAAAAGAGCAAGTTCTTTCTTCCCTCTCCTGTCTTTTTGCTTCTCCCTGGTGCCCAGCAATTGGCCAAGCATAACAGGGAGCCAGATGGCAAAGGAGAAATGTAATTTGCAGAGTATCAGCCCAGCATCACAAAGCCAACGAGAGAAGATGAGAGAAAACTGCTTCACCACTAACCCACCCCCATGGAAGGACCTGTGGTAATGATACATATTTTTTGCAAAAGCTTTCTCGAATCAGATTTGTAGTTCCCAGATGTGTGAATGACCAGAAAGTTCTCAGGATAGCCTAGCTATGAGAGGTTTAAGCACAGATGAACACCTCTGTATACCCTGTAGCTGCATCTGGCTAAGGAATACAAAATTCCTGAGTACAGTATATTTTAGACCATCTGGTAATTTGCCATCATTCTCTCTTGGTGGCATTATATAATCCTTCCCTGGAGGAGGACCATTCAACCAAATGCAGTGCTGGTTTCTCTTCCTAAGAGCAGCTTTCTTCCTTTGCACAAAGTTTGTGCTTCCCTATCAGCCAACTGGATAAAATACAAGACGACATAAATATGGTAATCAGGGTTGACCCTTTCCCCCATAAGTCCAACTACGTTGTGCATCTGAATGCATATGAAAGCTCCATGTTGACCCAGAGATTTTGTTCAGGGGTTGCCAAGGTACAGGAGAAGAAACACCTCTGGGGATTCATACGAATATTTTCCTTAGTGCCAAGATGCTGCTCCAACCTCACTTGTGGGGTGCTGACTGGAGCCTCAGCATTCACAGACAGTCCAGTTCACGGTCTCCCAAACCTGTACGTGCCTCATTTGACTGTCTCTGCTGTCTGCTCCCTCTTCCCCGTATGTTTTAAGGTCCCTGGCTTACCTCGCTGCAGCCCTTCCATGACCCTTTCTTGTCCCTCAACTGTCACTTCAGTTGTCCGGCCTTAACTTCCTTTCTCCAATTCTCTGTTTTTCACCTTGGTTTCCAACTGCTTCTTTGTGCTCAGTCCTTTCTTTCCCAAACAACTACGCTGCCTGAATCTTAGTCCACAGGGTCCAGTTTCATCAACCCACCCCCGCCCCCCCCCCCCAGCATGTGCGTTCACACAGCTTCGGCCTCCTCTGCGTCTCCAGAAGCCTTTCCTCAGTATTTGTGGCGGAGAGTCTCTGTGAGTCTACAGATCCTGTACCTTCATTATCTGCCTGTTGATCTCAGATTCCCTGGCCTCCAATTGCCTGTCTTCCTTCTTCTCTATTATGCAATGTTCACTTCCCAACTGTCTCCTCCGGATGTTGAATGGATAATTAGAAGAAGGCCCAGCTGCATCTCACTGCTCTCACCATCTTCTTCCTTTCTGGTATTCGAGGTCTTGGAACCTGGACGGCCAGCCCCAGACCACTTCTCTAGGTTCTATATTGATGTCTTCAGTCTTCCTCCCTTAGCTCTAAGAGCCGTTCTTCCGTCTGGTGTCGTGGCCCATCCTACTTTCACATCTACATTTTTATTTTTTAACTTATTTTAACTTAAAATTATGTAAGAATGAAAATTGTCCTACTTAAAGAATATCGTTAAATAGACTAGAAGTGAAGGTAAGACACACAGGGTTTATGTTTGGAGAATATTCTCCTGAAGGTCTTCAGATGATTAACAGGATGAGTCCTGGGCCTCGTGCCCCCCTGGACTTCTCTAGTAAGAAACATGCCGTTTTCAAGATTCCACTTGAGAAAGTAATCCCTCAGGGGAAAATATGATCTAGAGAGCTTTGATAAAGTTGTTGATGCTATCTGGTAATAGTCACGATTTGTCTGAACCCACTTTCAGGGCAAAAGGGAGCCTGAGGCACTGAGCCAGGGCCACAGTCTTGACGGTATGTAGGGGATACAGTGACGAGGCAAAAGAGTCAGGAGCCAAGAGTTATTGCAGAGACGGTGCGTGCCTACACAGTTATAGCGGAGGCGAGGATCCAAAATAGTTAGCAGAGAGAAACACGTACACAGGGCAGAAGCGCTAGAACCCCGAAGAACACAGATCAGAGCAGGAAGGCTAAGGATGGTGAGAATTGGTGCTACCTGACGCTCTCCAGCACAGAAAGATAACAACAGGTACTTTCCTTGGGCTGCTGTGGTCCCAGCCTTCCCACAGCTGGAAAGAAGCTGTTAAGAGCGTGGAGGTCACGCAGTCAAACACCACCAACAATAGCAACATTGGTAACTGCCAAAAGAAACAAAGCCTTTAGGAAAAACCCATTGAATATAAGAAGGCTTTGTCACTGCTTAATGATTTGCTGAATAAAACAGCTCTTCATTTTCTTAAAGTTTTCAAGGTGCTTTCCAGACGTGGAGAAAATGGTGAAGCAAATGGTCTAATAGTAGTTTCTAGTGTTGTGATCCATGCACTATCGGTTATGAAGTGATTCTTCAGTAGCCTTCTGAGAAACAGCTGAAATGTCCAGTCATTAACAGTATCAGACAGCAAGTAGCAAGGAATTCAGCAAAGCTCTCAAGTGACACTACTGTAATATTTCACTTCCGTTCTCTTTGTCCTCCTCTACCCCCATCCTCGCCCAAAGTGAGACCTTTGGAATCTTTTGACTCCTTTCCTCTCTCTGCCTTCACCCTCACATCAGTATTTTATTTCAGGAAATGTAATGCTCGCATCTCTAGGTTATTATCAGAAA
Source organism: Prionailurus bengalensis (assembly GCF_016509475.1). Classification (NCBI taxonomy): domain Eukaryota; kingdom Metazoa; phylum Chordata; class Mammalia; order Carnivora; family Felidae; genus Prionailurus; species Prionailurus bengalensis. Next base: position 50,711,635 of record NC_057353.1, read on the forward strand.
TTCCCTTCCAGTATAGAGCAACTAATCCATGTGGACCATTCCCAGACACTTAAATTAACTATGTATTTATAGCTCTTTGTTGATCACCTCTATTTCTTCCCAGTTGCTTTCGTTATGCAGTTTTGGTTCTGGTGTTTTGCTTGTTTGTTTGTTTGTGTGTTTTGGTTAGTTTGTTAATATTTTGTCATTATTTTCCCTGGAAAGTGTACTTCACGGTATATTTGGGACTCTGAACTTTCTTTTACTCTTACAGCTAAGTAATGGCTTGGGTGGGTTCAGTCGTTCTTCCCAGTACTAGGAGATGTTATTCTACTGTCTTCTAGCTTCAAATGTTGCAGATGAAAAGTGATGCTTTTCATTTATGGATTACTTGTTGTTCACAAGATTTTTCCCTTTTTCTTGGATTTCAAAGGTTTTTCCAGGATATATATGTGTCTTTTTTTCATGTAATATGCCTATATCACAGTCAGTAAGCCCTTTTTACCTTTTCTCTTCTTTTTTTTTAATATTTATTTATTTTTGAGAGAGAGACACAGAGCGTGAGTGGGGGAGGGGCAGAAAGGGAGACACAGAATTGGAAGCAGGCTCCATACTCTGAGCTGTCAGCACAGAGCCCGACAAGGGGCTCGAACCTATGAACTCTGAGATCATGACATGAGCCGAAGCTGGAGGCTTAACCAACTGAGCTACCCAGGTGCCCCTTTGACTTTTTTCTTCTAACACTAATCCTCCTTTTGATGTTCCAGGTGATTAATTTGGCTATCAACAGTGATCATCCTTTCCTCCAAGTTAATTTTAATAACAGCCATCCTAACAGGTATGAGGTAATATCCCATTGTGATTTGGGTTTGCGTTTCACTGATGATTGGTGATATTGAGTACTTCCTCAAGTACCTGTTGACCGTTTGTATGTCTACTTTGCAGATATGTCTGTTCAGATCTTTTGCTCACTTTTTTAAACTGAGGAATAGCAAATATGAAGGGTTTTTTTTGGCTATTGAGTTAGAGGAGTTCTTTTATATATTTTGGATATTAGCTCCTTATCAGATAGGTGGTTTGCAAATATTTTCTCCCAACCACCAGTTGTCTTTTCATTTGGCTGATGGTTCCTTTTGCGGTGTGGAAACGTTTATGTTTAATGTAGTCCCACTTGTTTATTTTTGCTTTTTTTGCTTTTGATGTCAGATTCAAAAAATCATTGCCAACACCAATACCAAGGATTTTTCCACCATGTTTTCTTCTAGAAGTTTTATAGTTTCAGATCTTACACTTAAATTTCTAATCCATTTGAGTTGAATTTTGTGTATGATGTGATTGAGGGGTCCAATTTCATTCTTTTGCATGTGAATATCTAGTTTTCCCAGCACATGAAGACTATCTTTTCCTTGTTTTGTATTCGTGGTGCCTTCATTGAAGATTAGTTGACAGCATATGCAGAGGTTTATTTCCGGTCTCTTGATTCTGTTCCATTGATCTATGTATCTGTTCTTATGGCAGGACCATACTATTTTGATGGCTGAAGCTTTCTAATATGTTTATTTTTTATTTTTTTTAACATTTATTTATTATTGAGAGACAGAAAGGGACAGACCATTAGCAGGGGAGGGGCAGAGAGAGAGGGAGACACAGAATCTGAAGCAGGCTCCAGGCTCTGATCTGTCAGCTCAGAGCCTGAGGCGGGGCTCGAACTCACAAACCGAGAGATCATGATCTGAGCCAAAGTTGGACGCCCAACCCACTGACCCACCCAGGCACCCCCTGTAATATATTTTGAAGTAAGGAAATGTAAGGTCTCCAGCTTTGTTCTTGCTCAAGATTTCTTTGGCTAAGTTCAGGATTTTGATATCAGAATATCTTTATTTACTTTATAAATTCCTAAATAAAAGTCAAACTATCCCTATTGTTCAAATGTCCATGTTCATTTGAGACAGTAAATTAAAATACTTAATGGACTGAACTAGAGTTTGGCTAGTGGTTTTAAATCTTGACTTTTAAATAACTATGTGAACTTGAGAAGCTAGGGACCTTCACTTGAATTAGTGTCTTTATCTTTCAACAGGAGATAAGAATGATACCTTCCTCTTAATGCTGCTGTAATGATTACCTATGAATGGCCTAAAATACTTGGCACGTAGTAAGGGCTATATGAATCTTACCTTCATACATCCTCATACTCACTTTTAGCCACTCATATATTAACATACCTCTTGTCCAAGGTAAAGAATCCAGAGTTATTTAAATACACACACCTAAACAGTGACTACCCTGAGTTAAGATTCTATGCCCCAAAATGACAAATTCGGGTACACTCTCTGCTGAAACAATTTTGAACTACTTAGATTAATTTCTGTTTGTGCTATATGTTACAATATTTTAAAAATTATATAAACGTATTATATTGAAATAGTCAATTCTCCCTCTGTCCCCCCCCCCCAAAAAAAAGAAAGAGTCACTTCCCATCAATAACCTTGACTTTTGGAAAACTAGTCGTTTTGGGGTGGTTTTTTTTTTTTTTTTTGCTTTTTTTGTTTTGTTTTGTTTTGTTTTGTTTTTACATTTATTTATTGTTGAGAGACAGAGTGTGAGCATGGGAGGGGCAGAGAAAGAGGGAGGCACAGAATCCGAAGCAGGCTCCAGGCTTTGAGCTGTCAGCACAGAGCCCTACGCGGGGCTCAGACCCACGAGCTGTGAGATCATGACCTAAGCCGAAGTCGGACACTTACCCGACTGAGCCACGCAGGTGCCCCATGGAAAACCTATACTTTTCAATGGAATACTACAGTGGTAGGCTTATCACTTACAAGAGAAATATTGGAACCTACTACAGACAAATCTTTTACTTATTTGTTTAAATGCTCAGCATACATCAATTTCCTCTGTGAGAAGCCAAGGTTAGGTTGCAGTAGAAACTACTACTGGAAAAAATAATCTCTACGGAATTTACATTCTCATTGGCAAAATTCAACAAAGGCTAAATGATTTTATTGGGAAGGCCTTCTGGAACTCTGCAAGCATAAGAAATTTTTGTTGTTTATTTGTTGAATACCTAATTGGGAATACAATTATTGTTTTGTACTTCCTGATTCACATCAAATTGCAAAGATAGGAAGATATCTTCTGGTTTAGTGAATTTAAACATAATTTTTAAAGAAATGGTCATAACTGGCATATGAATGTTTACAGAAGTACACATTTCTCAAACTTGTGTGCATTTGTAACAGCAAACTCATCGAACAGAATCTGACTTGGTACCCCTATATATTTAACAAGCAAAAGGAATGAGGCTCCGATCGAAGTTGGAGTGTAGGATACAATTTGTTTAGTTCCTTTTTGCTCAGGCTCCTCTTTGCTCAATTTCCCCACTCTCTGACCATTGGTTTTGGAACAGTACTAGGCAGACAATTGTGTATTTTGCTGAACAAAGGTCTTAACGACAGAGAGCCATGGATTAGAAGGGCCCTACCTGGAGGACTGCATCACTCTATGAAAATGGGCCACTCTAAGACTTAGTTTTCTTACATGTGAACTAAAAAGGGCATCCTCAAAATTGGGAAACAGGAAATAAATATGTTTTTAAACTGTGTTTGGTTTCCAAATAATATGTTTGATTGTTTTCTTCAACTTCCAAACTTTTAAAGCATTTAAAGTTAACAGTATATTTGTCTTATGTGAAGCAACTTTTTAGATATGCCACAAATGCCATCTAACTACAGAATCTGGCGATTTAAGTTATATTACCACCAACAGCATTTTATAATTTTTATGGAATCATTTGATCTGCTGAAACTTTGAGTATCTCTGCTATAGTGTATTTCCTTGTGATTTCATCAACCATTTTATACCCAGAATGTCCTCTCACTGTTAAACATTAACCTTATTTTCCTTTAGGTTTTTAAAAATATTGTTTTATTTGTTACATTGAATTCTTTACTTGAAATTTATCAAACGTAATATGAAGTGAGGATCAAAAACTTTGGTTTTCTAAATTTTCCCAGTAGCGTTTAAAAAATAATCCATCCCTTTGCCATTGACGTGTGAAGCTTTCTTTATCATTTTTTAGCTCCCATAAATCTTTATTCCATTTCTTTTAGTTTTTATGTCTCAATTTCTCATAACTTCTTTTTTTATTATAAAGTAACAAGGTGCTTGTGGAAATTCGGGGGAAAAACACAGAAAAACACAAAGAAGAAAATGAAAATTCTCCATAAACATTAAAATTTTGGAGAACTCTCTACTGGCCATATGTATGTATTTACAAAGGCTCCTGTAATGTTTACAAAGGAACAGCCCAAAATCAGGCTCGAGTAAACAAAGATAGTTTCTGGAAAGGATGCACTAAGTGTTCTGTAGCATGAAACACAGATGTAAATTTAGGTACAAAAGTCTAGAGAGAGATGCTGGGGCAGTACCTAAGAGCAGAGAAAAGAGCCTGTAAATCTGTAAGTAGGAAAGAACAGGAGAAAGCAAATTCAAAACTCCAGGGGCCATGTACTCTAAAAGTTCTGGGAGAACAGAAATGTCTAGTAAAACATTTTTAAATGGTCTGCTGAGTTGTTTTCCCTATATGATCTTCAGTAAAATCCACACTACTCACTAAAGGTTTTTGTTTGACAGGATTCTTTAGGCAATGAGCTTCATGTTTTTGGTTCACATACTTTAAAATAAAATTTGAAACACGGTGAGAGCATTTTTAGGTTCACATCAGGCATCTTTCATCATGTGAAAGTAGCTTGAAAACACTTAATTTCTGACAAGTAGCAAGTATTGACATTTTAAAACAGAACTATGGTTTATTGGACGTCATAGAATCTAAGTTTAATAGCAGTTTGATACCTACCATCATCCACTAAAAAAAAAAAAAGTCATGAAGACCTTCTTTAACAGTGAAGGTGGGTAGTAGGAAAATAATCTAAAATATATCTCAACTTATTTTTAGACAGACCTGTGTTATGAGAGAATACACATTAAAGGAAACGAAGATTGGGGCACCTGGGTGGCTCAGTCGGTTGAGCGTCTGACTTCGGCTCGGGTCATGATCTCACAGCTCGTGAGTTTGAGCCCCGCATCAGGCTCTGTGCTGACAGCTCAGAGCCTGGAGCCTGCTTCAGATTCTGGGTCTCCCTCTCTCTCTTTCTCTGCCCTTCTCCTGCTCATGCTGTCTGTTTCTGTTTCTCAAAAATAAATAAGCATTAAAAAATAATAATTAAAAAAAATAAAGGAAATGAAGATTTGGAAGTGAATTCTCTTAAAAATATCTGTGCCCTTGGGGCACCTAGGTGGCTCCGTTGGTTAAGCATCTGAGTCTTGATTTTGGCTCAGGTCATGATCTCACACTTTGTGATTTCAACACCTATGTAGGACTCTGCTGACAGTGCAGAGCCTGCTTGGGATTCTCTCACCCCTCTCTTTCTGCCCTTCCCCTGCTCCTTCTCTCTTTCTCTTTCTCTCTCTCTCAAAATAAATAAATAAACTTAAAAAAAAAATCTATGCCCTCTTGGAGCAAGAAACAAAGAAGACAACAAAGAAAACAACTAACAAAAGAAAGATATAAATCCTTCTTTTCCTTCTCTTTTCCTGTTTCCTTTTTTTTCTCCCTGTTAAAATGAGCACACATATGTAATTAAATTACATATAATTTTGAATCTTAGAATTTCCACATGGCATTATTTTAGGTTCAGTATTCTTCAAATATGTCATTATTTTATCTATCATTATTGTATACTGTTATTTATTTTTTAATCTTGAAACACTAATTTAGAAATCTTCCAGGATTGGGGCAGTTTATGTTCGGATTTTGGAGTATATAATTTCCAAGTCTTCTATTGGATCTGAACTCTGTTATTCGCCACTTCAAGTTATTAAGGTTGTGGTTTCTTACCATCTCACTTAGTGTTAATAGCGGAGCTTCCCTAGATTAGAAAGCCACAAAGTTGGAGTTCTTGCCCATTGCAGTGGCACTCTTTCTAGAATAAATATTTCTCAAGTTTTTGCCTGCGACTTGATGTTTTCCGGTACTTTCAAATGATAGTTTTTTAGTATTTTTGCCCATGTTTATAATTGTTTATTTCTGGAAGAATCCCCTGACTTTTTCTTGCCACTATTATGGAAATTTTGCCTACATCAATATTACTAGATTATTTAAAAAGTGTCTGCTAATTTAATAAAGTGAAACTTACTGCTTTTTTAATATTGTAATTCAGATTACTAGTACAATTGAGCATTTTCTGTGTGTTGACTGGCTATCTATATTTCATCACTGTAAATTATCAGCTCATTTCTTTTGCTATTTTAAAATTCTGCAGTCTTATTTTTTCTTATTGGTTAAAAAGAGTTCTTACTCAGGGCACCTGGGTGGCTCAGTTAGTTAAGCATCTGACTTCTGATATTGGCTCATGTCATGATCTCACAATTTGTGAGTCCCAGCCCTGTTTCAGGCCATGCTTGGGATTCTCTCCCTCTCTCTGCCCCTTCCCTGCTCTCTCTCTCTCTCTCCCTGTCTCTCACAAAATTAACAAAAAGAGGAAGAGTTCTTATTCAAGTATTATCACTATGCCACAATTGTTTGAAAATATACTTCCCTGTTAGCAATTTACCTTTAAATTTTTTATGATATGATTAACATATAAATTGATTTTTAAAGGAGTAACATCTTTACAAATTTGAACCTTCTTATCTAGGGACTCAATTTATCTTTTTATTTATTTGAATTGGTGTTTGTCTATCCTTCTAATAGAATCAATTTTAGCATGGGTCTCATCCATTACATTTTTAATGTTTCCATTATTGATATTGCTAGATATTGTCATAATGTATTTTTTCATTACTTCTAGCTGTTGTGATTTTATAGAAAAATCATCGGGTGCCTGGGTGGCTTAGTCGGTTAGGCGTCCAACTTTGGCTCAGGTCATGATCTTGCAGTTCATGGCTTTGAGCCTCACGTCAGGCTCTGTGCTGACAGCTCAGAGCCTGGAGCCTGCTTCGGATTCTGTGTCTCCCTCTCTCTCTCTGCCCCTCCCCGTCTCATGCTCTGTCTCTCTCTCAAGAACAAATGAACACTAAGAAAAAATTTTAAAAAAAGAAAAAGAAAAATCATCAGTGCCCCATCAACTTTTTATTATTTTACCAAAGTTATTTGTATTACCTCACTTAATTCCCAAACAATACTATTACCAAAGTATTATTATTATTCCCATTTTATATTAAATATTTCAGTCATATATGAATTACAAAACACATGGATTATAATATAATGAATATCCATATAGATGCCTTCCACCTAAGAAATAACCCCCAGTTAATTACTCATTTTAATTTATTACATATCATTCCCATGCCATTTATGTATATTTATGACATGGCATAGGGCTATAAAGATATATAATATTACTTTTTCACCATTTAAACAAATTTTTTTAAGTTTATTTGTTTTTGTTGAGAGACAGAGCACAAGCAGGGGAGGAGCAGAGAGAGGAGACACAGAATCAGAAGCAGGCTCCAGGCTCCTACCTGTCAGCACAGAGCCCAATGAGGGGCTCGAACGCACAAACTGTGAGATCATGACCTGAGTCAAAGTTGGATGCTTAACCAACTGAGCCACCCAGGCGCCCCACTTTTTCAACTTAAAATGCATGTGTAAATGGTACTATGATATGTATATCTATCTATCCATCTGTCTTTTTAATTTGATACAGTGTTTTCACATTTTTCCATGATGAAACATGTATCTCTGTTCCATTCGTTGATACTGCTTTATAATATGCCTTTGTATAAATACATGGCATCTTATTTGTAGTCTCATGTTTATGAATTTGTTTATTATAAATCTCTACTATTGCAAATAGTTATGCTCATTTCTCTATTTGTCTCTTTGTGCATAAGTGCTAGGGTTTTTCTATGTCCTAGTAGAATTTCTAAGATTAAAATACATATATCTTCAACTTTACTAGATATTAAATATTACTATCTAATAGTGACTAATTTATACTTCCACTAATAGCGTGTGAGAGTTTCCATTTCCCTACATGTTTTCCAATGCTTGGTAGTCTCAGAATTTAATTTTTGCCAATCTGAAGAGTGTGTTTCACATCTTTAAAATGTATATCTTCCTGATTCCTGGTGATATTGAACATATTTTTCAATTTTTATTATGCATGTTTTCATCTGTTAATTGCCTTCCATATACTTTCCCACCTAGTAGTATATACTAGGTTCTTTGTCTTTCCCTTATTGATTCCTGATAGCTTGTTGAATTGTCAGAATAAAATTTCTTTTACATTTTATGGACTGAAAAGGCTTTGGATTTTTTTTTGAAGTTCAACTCTTCTGAATTTTTTTTTAAATGTTCTATTTTTTTTAATTTTTTTTTTAATTTTTTTTTAACGTTTATTTATTTTTGAGACAGAGAGAGACAGAGCATGAACAGGGGAGGGGCAGAGAGAGAGGGAGACACAGAATCAGAAACAGGCTCCAGGCTCTGAGCCATCAGCCCAGAACCTGACGCGGGGCTTGAACGCGCGGACCTCGAGATCGTGACCTGAGCCAAAGTCGGACGCTTAACCGACTGAGCCACCCAGGCGCCCCAACTCTTCTGAATTTTAAAAAATTAAAATTTATTATCTTTTCTTTGAAATCTGTGCCTTTGCTTTCTACTTTAAGAAAATTTTAACCACAAAGTTCTACAAATATCAACTACTATTTAGTCATTTCAAGTTTTCATTTTTATAAATAATTAGTTTTTTATCTTTCTAGAATTTATATTTGGCAAGTGAGCAAATATTTTTATGTGCAGATAACTAATTTTCTTAGCACTGTTTATTAAAGAATTTACTGATTGTACATATCACCTGTCACATATGAAATACCCATATATGTATCGCTCTGCTTCTTGTCTTTATCTTATTTTTAATATTTTTTCTATTTTTGTGCAAAAGCATGCTAAATTAATTACATGTTTTATGTAAGTCTTTTAATTGTCAATGAAGTACACTTTGCTCTTTTCCTTTTCCGAAGTTGTCTCAGCTTTTCATGGCTTTTTGTTCTTCGTTATAAATTTGTAGACTCTGTTTATCAATGTCCATAAAAAGTACCCAGTTATGATTTTTAGTGTAATTTTATGTGCAGATTCATTTATGAATAACTAATGCATTTTTAGATTGCATTTTTCCATTTTTGGCAATACTGTTTTGTACCTTTCAAGACATTTTTATATTTTTCCCTATATATTTGTCTTATTACTTACAGCCGTCTTAGGCACCTCTCTTGCATTCACTCGTTTCACAAACATGTATTCAGTATTATATTGCAAACACTTCTCTTAGTTATTTGGAAACATTAAAAAAGGAATGGTCCTTGTCCTGAGCACACGGATAATAATAATAACAAAGTGGATTCATACATGATAGGAGTTCTGTTCCAATGTGGTTAAGTAAGCTTCTAACCACTGTCCCTCCCAAAGCTAATGACTACAAACTCTGTTCAACAACTGAACTGAACTACTTGAAGGCTTTGAAGAGAGAAGAAAAGCATATAGACTATAATGGAGACTCAAAACAAGAAAAAATGCAAAGGATGAGTTTCTTGTTGCTATATCCTGTAGCTTGAGGGCAAATTGACAGAGAATGCCAATGGCTCCACATAAGGCAGATAAAACACTGAAATCATACAGTTTCATGAACCAGGACACAGAGCTGAGGGCAACCAGAGTGGCTGAAAAGTAAATGGGGACAATATTGGAAAAGAAAGAGCAAGAAAGAAAACTCAAATTTTGAACAGTGCTGCCCAAATCTCTGCCTGATCTCTGACTTATATTAGAACAGAACAGACTACAAGCAGGAATCCCCCTACCAAGGGGAAAAAAGTAACTGCATCGAGACTGATATTTCTGATAAAGTCTATGTTTGCAGTTTTACTAAGTAAATTACCTACTGAAACAGAAATATAAATATTGTTTAGAAGACTATAACAGAATCTACAGCCTCCAAAAAATATCATTCACAATGTCCACACTATAGCTTAAAGTCACTCAACATATGAAAACCCATTTTTTTTTTCAAAAGAAAATACAGTCAATGGACTTCAGCCCTGAAATGATTCAGATGTTTCAGTTAGTAAACAATATCTTTGGGGCGCCTCGGTGGCGCAGTCGGTTAAGCGTCCGACTTCAGCCAGGTCACGATCTCGCCGTCTGTGAGTTCGAGCCCCGCGTCGGGCTCTGGGCTGATGGCTCAGACCCTGGAGCCTGTTTCTGATTCTGTGTCTCCCTCTCTCTCTGCCCCTCCCCCGTTCATGCTCTGTCTCTCTCTGTCCCAAAAATAAATAAACGTTGAAAAAAAAATTTAAAAAAACCCCACAATATCTTTAAAGCAACTATTACAACTACTTTTAATAAGGTGAAGGAAAATATGTTTGTAGTAAAAAAACTTAAAATATTCCAATGGATAAAATCTTGTAGATGTATAAAGAAATCAAATAAGACTTCTAGATGAAATGTTCAACATCTGAAAAATATTAACTAGATGGTTCTAACTGGATAATGGAGATAATAGAGGAATGAACCTTTGAACTTGAAGATGTATCAATAGAAAGCATCTAATAAACAGAGAAAAGAGATTGAAAAAAATTGAAAAAGGTGTCTGTGGACGATATGAAAAGTTTGACTATATGTGCATTTGGAGTCCAATAATGCAGGGAGAAATAGAATAGAGCAGGTAAAATATTTGAATAAACAATGACTAAAATCTCCCCAAATTTGATGAAAGCAATACATTTATAGACTCGGGAAGCTCAGTGAACCTAAAGCAGTACCAAAATTAACAAAATCATTCTGAAAATCAACAATAAAGAGAAAATCTTGAAAGTAGTAAGAGAACACATTACATAGAGGGGAACAACAATTTGAATGATTTCTGACTTCTCATTGAAAAATATGAAGATCATAAAGCATTGGAACAATATCTTAAATTTTTTAATATAAAAACATGATCAATCTAGAATTCTATATCCAGTGGGCAGAATTTTTTTTTAGAATGAAGAAGAAAAGAAGAATGTTTGCAAATAACACTACAAAAATTTGTCACTAGCCCATCTGCATTACAAGAAGTGCTAAAGGAACTTGTTCAGTATGAAGAAAATGATACCCAATGAAAGCTTGTATGTTCATGATGGAAAGAAGAGAATAAAAAATGGTAAGTATCTGGATACACACAAAAACCATTATTTTCCATTTAATTTCTTTGAAGTATATAGTACTGATTAAAGCAAAAATTATAGCATTTTCTTGTAGGTGTTATAGTGTATTTTAATGTAATATATGTGATAATTATAACATAAAGGATTTGGAGGGTTAATGAACCTGTATGATTCTAGTACATATGCCTATATATATTTTATGTGAGCTAGCACAATATCAATTCCAAATAGACTGTGAATAAATAAATATGTATACTTTATTTTTAAGTTTACTTAAACTTAAAAATATGTGAAGAGGCATAACTAAAAAGCCAATGGATGAATTAAAATAAAAAATATTAAAGATTTTCTAAGCCATAAATCAATCACAGGAGAAGAAAAAAACAGAGGAGACAAAGAAGACAATAAAATGGTAGACCCAAATCCAACCACGTCAATAATTGTATTACATGTTAATGATATAAACTTTCCATAAAAAGTGGAAGTTGTCAGAATAGAGAAAAAGTATGTTCCAACTATTCCTTTGAACATAAAGACACAGACAGGAGCACCTGGGTGGCTCAGTCGGTTCAGTGTCCGACTTCGGCTCAGGCCATGATCTCACAGTTTGTGAGGTCAGGCCCCGCGTCATGCTCTGTGCTGACAGCTTGGAGCCTGGAGCCTGCTTTGGATTCTGTGTCTCCCTCTCTCTCTGCCTTTCCCCCACTCACACTCGTCTCTCTCTCAAGAAATAAATAGACATTAAAAAAAAAAAGACACATTGAAAGTAAATGGGTGGGAAAAAAGGTATACCATGCAAATAGTAAACACAAAAAGTCTGAAGTGGATAAATTATTAACAAATAAATGATGGACTATGTTAGAAGATAATAAATACTGTGTAAATTTTTTAGAGGTTGTATAAAGTATGGGGATCAGGGCTTTGTGGAGATTACAATTTCAAATGAATTGATTAAGGTAGACTTCATTAAAAAGCTGACATTTTATATAAAACAGAAGCTCAAGAATAAGAAGCAATCAAGCTCCTTCTCACATTCTAGTTAGAACGCTGTTGGTGGTGAGGAAAAGAGTGACCTCCAGGTAGTTCCTCAGTCACTGTATAATTCATTCTATTCCTTGTATCATTCACTCTGGTCCTTGTATTATGCACACACCCTTCCCTGGCTGTTCCAAAGGCACAGAGAAGAAAGTGGACCCATTATCTCAAGTCACAGCAGAGAGGGACCTAGAATTACTCCCCCCACCAAAACTATAATCAATAATGAAGAATAATTCACCAGAATGAATCCATTTGGGATGGGGTAAATAGAATGTATGCTTTTACATTAAAAATATGGTCAAATGTTACTAGAAATTTGAATTCAATTTGACAGACAATTTTCGAATACATACTATATGGTATGTACCTTGCTAGGTGCAGTGGATAAGAATATGAATAAGAAAGGAATTCTCCTCAAGGGCAGCCATTCAAATAAGTAACTTTAATATTTTGTACTAGATGTTATTGTGAATAAGGACCAAGTGAATAAGGACAAAAAATAGAATATGTGGGAAGGTAAAAGAAAACTAGCAATTAGACAGGCCATGACAGATACATAGGTACATGTTAAGAAGACAAAGAAGAAAAAGTGGATTGAAGGCAATTGTTTGTAAATGTGAAAGGTGGTTTGAACACGAACTGCACGTTTGGTGTGTAGGAAGCAACCCAAATAGCTGTAACACAAGGTTTGTAGTGCAAGACGGGACTAGACAGAGTGAAGATAACGGTGAAGAATGTTAAAATGCTAAGGAAGTTGGTATTGTAGAGACACAAAGTGCTTTTAAGCAGGAGAGTGAAATGATCAGATTTATGATTTAAATTATATCTCTGGAAACCGTCTAAAGGATGAGTAGGGCAAAGTGCAGATATTGAAAAAAGAGAAACTAGTACAGAGGCTTTTGGCTTGGTCTAAATAAGAGGCAAATCCTGAATTAATGGATGGGGTAGAATATTTGAGAAATCTTTCTTAGCTTGAATTGCCAAGGAAATTATGAAATGGGGGGGTACAAAATACTTTATTTATTAATCAGAATATATGAATCTGAATTTCCCATTTTGAGCAATAAGAGGTACAGTGTTGCTTTTGAGGAAAGTAAGAAAGGTGAAACAAAAAGCAGATTCAGGCTGCAGACAAGAGAGAGAGTAGGAATGATGAGCTCCTATTTTAGATATACTAGGTTTGAGATGATCACAGGATAAAGAGAGAGATACACAGAATAGGTTACTCTTCTGGCACTTTAGAGAGAGCCCAGACCAGGAATTTTAATTTTAGAGTCCTTTCTAAAGAAATATTATTTGAAATTACTGAATTAGACGTGACCTTCTAGGAGAAACATAAAAAATGAGAAGGAGAATGGACCAAAGTGGTGATACCAACTCTCAAGGCAAATGAATAAACATCAGCAAAATAAAGAATAATTAACTCAAGTAAGTGGAAAACCAGGGAAAAAAAATTAAAGGTACATGAGCATATATATTAAATAACGGATGAAAATAACTGAGACTCCAGAAACAGTAACAAGTACAAATGGGAGTTTAATAGGGGAATAATAAATTGACAGGGTAACAGACAAAACTGTATCATTCAAAATACTTTGTTGGAACTACCACTTAGCCATTTGAGAAAAATTAGAAATTCTGGGGTGCCTGGGTGTCTCAGTTGGTTGAGCATCTGACTCGATCGCGGCTCAAGTCATGATCTCATGATTCATGAGATCCAGCCCCTTGCTGGGCTCTAAGCTGATAGCACGGAGCCTGCTTGGGATTCTCTCTCTCTGCCTCTCCCCAACTTATGCACTCACTCTCTCTCAAAATAAATAAACTTAAGAAAAAGTGATTCCATTGCATGTTTTGTAAAAAATTAAGCCCAGATGGATCAAAGATTTAAATTTATAAAAATCGAGGAAATAAAATTAGTTAAATGGATAATAAGTAAATGTTTTTATAATCAAGGAAGAGAGAAGACCTTCATACAAAAACACAAAGAAAAACCAAAATATAAACACGGACAAAGTCAGAAGGAAAAAGTCAGATGAGAAAAATGTAGTACATATGAGAAAACAAAAGATTTCCTCTCATTGCATACAAAGAATTTCATGTATCAGTTTTGAAAAATAAAGGGAAATATGATAAAAGAAAAATGAGCACATCATGTCTGGTCTAGAACCACTGGAGAATAAGAAGAGTAGAGAGAGTCAACTATTTGCCAAATGCTAGATTGGTCACCAGGTCTAACGTTGGCATAATTTTTAGCCCCTTCTAGAGAATGCTATGGGAGAGTAAGCAAAAGGACACCAAATGAGAGGCATCAGGAGTAGGAATTGATGACTTTCTTTAACTGTATTGTCTTTTTGATATCTGTATCTAAACCTCTATTCCAGAATCTAGGGAAAGAAAAGGGCAACCAGCATGCCTGCTCCCTATGTATGAGGATATAGAGAAGAACTCATGGAAACTGGAAAAACTGATGCTTGGAGATACATCAGGTAGGTCTAAGTGTGAAATATAAAACTCTTCTGGCCACGCTATGAAGTATCTTTAAAAAAATCTACTAGTGATTTCGATAGGCATTATAGCATCCTTCTGTCTAGTCTTTAAGGAAAACTTAATTCTGGTGAGCAGAGAAACTGCACACTAGAACAGTTATGACCCAGGGTAATTTGGAACATAGTGCCCTTGTTGGATTTTCAAATCAGGGTGCAAAGCCTAGCTGCATTTTGGATTATATTTCTCTAGACTTTCAACAGTTGCAAACTTGAATAGAAACTGGCTTGGCCTCGGCTGCAATGTCCTTATGGTATCTGTTTCAGGCTGTATAGATTTGGCTATGTGATAATAACAAACAGACCTTGAAATTCATTTATTTTTCAGTCAGGCCACATTCTGATGCAGATCTAGGCAGGTCTCCTGTCCACCTCCCCTCCAAATGGTGACTCAGGGACCAAAGATGCTTCTGTCTTTTAGTGTATCTGAAAAAACATACAAGGTTAACATTGAAGGGAAATACGGAAATAGAGAATTGTACAGTATTGTTTTAAGGGCTGAGTATAAAAATGTCTGACATTATTTCTGCATACATTCTATTGACCTAAATAAGTCATATGGCTCCCAATATATTTTTATGCGAGAATAGCAAATGCATGTGCCCAGGAAGAGAAAACAGGGTGTTCAACACATAACATCGTCTTAACCACAGTCCAAATTCTGGTCAACAAAATGTCTTATTGTTCATCTCACGTATCAAAGAAACTCACATCTGTTCCCTCCCTCCCCAAAGAAGATAATCCAGTGCTCCTTTATTCACTGCATCCATCTCAGAATCCAGGTTCTCTGTTTTCTCTATCAGATCTACAGGTGGCTCCTCATGATTAGGTGACACATGAACAACAAGATAGCTTATCTGTACCCCTACCTCACATCCACATATAGGGCATCTACAATGACTACCAAGAACTGGGAAGAGGAAGAACAATAAATACAGGATCATCAATGTTCTTTAGTGATTCAGTAATGCCACTGCACAGAAACTGGGAAAGTCTCACATTAGATGTAGAGGTGAAGTAGAGAGGGGGAGATTGTTAGACTAGGCCTTGATTCTACTCTTTGAGAGGAATTATTTTGCCACTTCTTCTCTGTGGCCCCTGGTGATAACCTGCTGGAACCACTTCTTTGTCATTATTTTTCTTAGCCACGCTTATAAAGAGTTTTGGAGGGCATGCCTTCCTTGGAAGAGGCATTCCAAGGCTGCTTTCTGTATGTGGGAGTATAAGAATTGATGTCAGCATTTGAATCAAAAAATAAAGACTTTTTTTTCACGAGTGTCCTTGTGGTTTCCTGGACAATACAATTCCCTCAAAAACTTTGTAGACTTCCAATTTATTTGGTTCAGCCAGTTTAATACAGCCAGTTACCATACCCAAAGTTATTTCCTAAAACTAATGCTCATATTTATTGTACATGGCTGCTTCCTCATCCTCGTGCCTCTTTCCCTCTCGACTTAATTGTCACTACCATTGGGTTCTTGGAACAATTGAAGTGATACTCTGACCTTGGTCCTGAGTCACTTTATTCAGCTGGAAAGTTTTTCTTACTGTGTGTTGTCACTCAAAGTCTTTGTAGTTCAATTTTTACAAGAAGCTGGGGTTTCCAACCTTGAAAGATGCTGAATGTCTAATAATAGACAGCACACAGTAGGACTGCCAGGCACTTCAACATCTAACTAGAAACGATTAGTAGACATGTTTTCTTCTTCCTAAAGTAGATTAGGCAATGATTTTTAGCAAAGATTTAGGCAATTATTTTTAGCAAAGATTTCACCATTTTTCCAGCCTTTACGTATCGGTTTCCTCATTACATGCCATTATCCTCAGGCTTCACACTTTCAGATTTTGTTGAGGCACCACCCCACTTCAAGATAAAATTTCTATACTAGGGTAAGTAACAAGCTCTTTGAAATCCATCCCCAAACCCTCAATGGCTTCATAAAACTTAGTATTAATCATTAGTGCTTAATAAAGTAACAAAATTATTCTTTCCACATGAAAATCCTTTATTCCCCATTCATCTCAGCTGGTCAGAAAGGATCAAAACAGAGCTTGGAATATGCGAAGTGCTCAGAAAACTAGCTGTAACTATTTGTATTGTTAGTGCTAATATTACTGGTCACAGAGAGTTACACAATGAAACAGAAGCCACTTGGTTAGCAATAAACAAAGCAGTACCGAGGGCAGTGTTACACCAGAGATTCAGTTAATTAGTTTGCTAGGGCTGCCATAACAAAGTACCACAAACTGGATGGCTTCAACAATAGAAATTTATTGTTTCACAGTTCTAGAGGGCAGACATCCAAGGTCAAGACGTCAGTAGAATTGGTTCCTTCTAAGGACTGTGAGGATGAATCTGTTCCATGTCTCTTTGCCAGCTTCTAGTATTTTGCTGGACATCGCTGGCATTATTTGCCTTGAAAGAGCATCACTCCTGTCTCTGTCTTCATCCTCCCATGGTGTTCTCCTGTGTCCTTCTCTGTCTTCAAATTTCCCTTTTCTAAAAGGGCACCAGGCATATTGGATTATTGCCAATCCTAATGACCTCATTTTAGCTTGATTACCTCCATGAAGATCCTATCTCCAAATAAGGTCACATTCTGAAATATTGAAGGTTAGGATTTCAAAATATGAATTTGAAGGAGACACAGTTCAACCCATAACACTTAATAAGCCATTAATAAGTAATATTTCCACTGAAGTATTTCTTAAGTTACATATTTACATAGTGGCTAATGGTTCTCATCAGTTTCTTCATGAACAAGATCTAGATATTTATATTAGAAATCAAATATGTATTCTTTACCCTTTACTGGGCATAATTATGGCAAACTGTTGTACTGCAGTGATCTCAAGAAATCTTTCTTTAGGGTGTCTGGTGGCTTAGTTGGTTGAGCGTCTGACTTCAGCTCAGGTCATGATCTCACAGTTCGTGAGTTCGAGCCCCACGTCGGGCTCTGTGCTGACAGCTCAGAGCCTGGAACCTGCTTTGGATTCTGTGTCTCCCTCTCTCTCTGCCCCTCCCCCACTCGTGCTCTGTCTCTGTCTCCCAAAAATGAATAAATGTTAAAAAAATATTTATAAGAAATCTTTTTCTTACTTCCTATTTCCTTGAGTTTAAGATATACTTTTGTCTTCTTTGTATTGTAATAAATAATTAGCCATGGCAGAAAAAGAAAAATGAGTTGAGCAGACTATAACTTTACAAAGTATTGTTTTGGGGTGCCTGTGTGGCTCAGTCAGATAGAACCCCTCGTTGGCTCCTTGCTGAGAGTGAAGCCTGCTTAAGATTCTCTCTCCCCCTGGCCCTCTCCCTGCCCCCCCCCCCCCCCAACGCTCTCACTCTCTCTCTAAAATAAGTTTTAAAAAAAGGTTGTCCTAAAGATTACTTGCTGTGTTATAGCCATATAAAAACTATGGTATCATCTAAAGTCTCCTATTGCAAAATTGCTTCACTTTGTTGAAAATGAAACCTTAGTGTGCTTAAATAAATATGAAAAGAATGAGAATGAGAAAAAATCATTGAGGCATTCATTTAATTAAAATCAATATCTTCATCATTTTCTGTGTATTGATATTTTATATTGTTATTTTCTTGAGTAAGGTGACACTTCCATGTCATTTAAAATGTAGCGAACCATAAACCCATAGCTACACTAAAGAAAAAATAATGTATGGTTTAGGTCAAAGATATTGCCAAACAAACTTATTGCAGTCAGATTGTTTTATTGAGTCTACAGAAGTACTCACGCACAGAAATAATAGTAGTCAGTAAAAGGTTGAAAGATAGGAGTTTGTTTTTGCTCAAAACTATATGCTTGCTTTTGTTTACTCTGACTAAAGTGTCATCATGAAGGAAAGCAGGGTTGGCCTGGGGCCAAACGTCTGAATAGTCAACATTTAGCACAACCTCCCTTTTGCTCAGTATTTTGTTCTTCTCATCTTATGATCATCTCCCTTCCCCGGAATACAGTTACTAAATACTGTCATTTTGTTTCTGGCTGCAACTTGTCTTTCTATCTCCAGCCTTTAAAAGAGAATGACACATTACAAATACTGAGGAAGTATATTTGACTGAATACATGAATGAGCGAATCAATTAATGAGTGATTTGTACACAGAAATCCTGCTTGTAGCTCGACTAGCACTGCCTTCTTAATGTTGAAAATCCAAAATCAATCTCCCTTTCCTTAGTTTTTACTCCTTTCAGTGTTTCCAGTTCATGGAAATGTAAAATTGTAACTGTAATGATTAACATTAGGGCATAAATGATTGGCCCTCCTAAAGTTATTTGTTTTTAATTTAATTTGCTATTTTGTATCATTTCATCCACTGTGGTAAGACAACAAATAAACTGTAACCAGATCTATTTTTTGGCTAGTTTTCCGAGCAACAAAGCTAGTCCTGAGAAGAATGGCTAGGTACACAGCAGACACACAATATACATGTATTTACTGATTGATCATTGATGATTGATGAGAGAAGGTGAGAATGTAAACACTACAGTGTATCTTAAATACGAAAGTCTGAGTTTTGTTATGTTTCATTGGAACGGAAATTTTTGCCTCATCCTTTAAACAAATAGGAACCTACTCAATATTTCCTGATAGTCTCATCTAAGTAGTTCATGTTGATGAGGTTAAGTTCTGATCAAAGAGGATGAGATCAGTAAGAAGTATTTCACCATTACAGACATCAGTAGTGGACAATTTCCTGCCAGCTCAGGAAAATAGGTTAACAGGATGTTGTGCGGCAACGTGACAGAGGAGCTTTTTTACAGGAAAAGGAAGCTTAAAAGTTAAGTCAAAAACTGGTTTTAGAAAATAGTTGAAACACAAATTATTATTGGTCATATCTATGTTGGTCTTTGGCAATTCAGATTGCAAATTAGCAAGGGAATCCTTAAATGAAATTCTGTAGCCGCATGTATAAAAACCACCTAGACTGTAGTCATGGACTGCATTTTCCACTGACCCTAAATATTTCCAAACCTCCTTCTGCCAAATATTCTAATAAACATCTATCTGATGAAAATCCTAAAGCTATACTCTGTACTACATTAAACTAGGGCTCTATTTCCCACAAGTGCCAAAGACATGATAAAAGTTCTCATTCTCTTTATACAGACATCTGGACTGGAGCATTCAATGAACCTTGTTCCAAAGACACGGCTGCATGGGTCTTTCCTGTATAGAGTTCCAGAACATATTAAAATAGAGACAAAAAGGAAATAAGGAAAATACGTTTAAAATTTGACAAATTGTCAGCATTATCAAGAACAATTTCAAGGTCTGTCTATGTAGATAAGTACTACGCAAATCACATATTTAGACAAAATTCCTACCATTTAGAGATTCTCAGTCTAAAACACGGTACTTAAAATGAACATTCCAATGACAGAGGTATCCAAGTTAGAATTTGGAAAAAAATGATTACCACTGTGAACAATGAGGCTAGTGATGAATAAAGCTCTCCAAGTTGATGAGGCTAAACTAGACTCTTGGTTGCCTGATTATCAGTCCAGTTCACTGTTCAATTGTGTAAGTGTCCAGATATTTTAATTGTCCACTATTAGGGAAGCTTTAATGGCATAAGGAAAACTCCATCAGTTTTCCTAGGCAACGCATGGTTAGAATTCCACCTTCTCCAGTACTCTGTGAGCTTAAGAAGTATAATGTTCCATTCTGAACCTTAGTTTCCTTGCTGGTAATACTTTCATCTGTGCAGATGTAAGTATGTAGGACCAAGTAACTGAGCAACAGGGCAACAGGAACTAGCCATTCCTGCCCCTGAAATCCATTTGTCTCTGTAGGAAATGGGAAGAGCATAGGCCTTGTCTCTAGTAGATTCCATTCAGATGCAGTCTTACTGGAACACAGGGACACACAGGTGGTTTATGTGCAGGAACTGGGTATCAGCAGTAACAACTGCTTTATTAGTTCGTGTTTTAAGGTGTATTATGAGCCATTATTATAATGCAACTCCTCAACATATATATTAAGGCAGGGAGAGGGAAGAAACTGAGGAAGGATGGGAGTGGGAAATGCATCTTTTCCTATCTTACATTTTTCTTTACAGGTGGTTTTCTTCCAGAGCCATAGCAACCCCCATGGAGAAGATTTTTGTCTGTTTCTTTGTCTGTTGAGTATAATATTAGAGTTACTACATTCTCTTCTGTATCAGCCAAAAACAAAAACAGGGAAAAACAGTTTAGAAGAAAATAAGTGGAACTATTTTAGCTAAATACACTTTCAGTTAAAAGGTCTTAATTGTACACTGTTTTGTTATTACTGATATTAGTGTTTTGGTGAGGAGTATGAGAATTCTTTCACATCTACTATGTCTTAAAATCAGAATTTGCAGAATTGCAGCCTATAGTCACATTGGGCCTACAGGTCTATATTCTTTGAGTGGTACAATACCTGTTTCATTTGTAATTTAAACACTTTTGGCAGGGACATATACTCTCCATGTCTCCATAGTCCTCAACTGTATCTTGCATCTGGAGACTCCGTTGTTGTTGTTATTGTTGTTATATTTTACATTACCCATAGCACCTGAAAGAATTAAAGTTCATAGTCCCAAGATAGGTATTACTGTCCTTTCCCTTTTCTCCAGAGAAGAAAATATAGAGATAGAAAAGGAATAAAGCTTAAAGGTAAGGAGGATGGGAAGAGGTCCTTGAAATTATTGGCTTATAATGAAACAGCTTCTACAAAGTCAAATGAGGATAGAAATATGTTGAATTATAAAGCATACTAAGAAAATAACCTCCTTAAAACCAAGGTCTCAAAAGGCAAAAAGAGAGCACCACCTTGCCCAGAGGGTCCCTTATCAGCACTGCTTTTGGCTGTATGTAATAGACCTAAATATGGTGCTTAACAAAACAGGTGTTTTTCCTCCTTGCAGAGTAAGGATTCCAGAGTCAGTTTAGGGCTGATATACTGCTAAGGAACTCATCAGTATTGATTCTTTTCCAACTGTGTTCCAAACCGTGTAGATTTTGTTCTTATGATTACAAGATGGCTCTTCTATATCCACGCATCATGTCCTGTTCCAGATATGAGCAAGGGAGTGGGCCAAGAAAAAAAAAAAAGATGCATTCTGACTTTTAAGCAAAACCATTTCAGGTTATTTAGCCACATCCAGTAGATTTCTGCTTGCATTTTATTGGTCTGAACTGCACTACACAACCGAATCTAGCTGTAAGGTAATTTCAGAAAATCAGTACTTCTAACTGAACATCTTGAACAAGATTAGGATTCTGTCGCTAAGAAAGAAGAGGAAAAATGATCTGGAGTATTCTGCTAATAGCTAACAGTGACACAGCAATTTCTACATGCCAAGAGCTTTTCATACAATAACTCATTTAATACAATTACTCTCTGCAGTAGATACCATTATATTTCCATTTTGAATAAAAATAAACTGAAGCTCACAGATGTTTAATAACATGCAAAAGCTTACCTAGCTAAGAAGTCATAGAAGCAAAATTTGAATGCAAGTCCTCTGTCTCCAGATAGCATGGTAATAATATGCTATGTATATGACACATCTTAAGAAGCGCAGGAATTAGAACTGCTCAGTGCAAAGAGGGTAGAAGTGATGCTGTTGGCTAAACTGAAAGTCTGAATACTAAACTATACCACAGGATGCCAATCCTATTCCCCATCCATATTCTCCACTCTTCTTCAGTCCATGTGACTCCAGAATAAAAGACAAAATACTGTCTACAACTTAGATCAGTTATGGCACTTTCAGCTTTGAGTAATGGAAAACCAGTACCAACTGTCTTAAACAATAAGAAATATTATTGGCTCCTCTGACAGGACGTGTAAAAGCAAAGCAGTTGCCAAGCCTAGTATGATCAGGGTTCAGCTTTATTTGTTTGTTTTTTTTTCAACGTTTATTTATTTTTGGGACAGAGAGAGACAGAGCATGAACGGGGGAGGGGCAGAGAGAGAGGGAGACACAGAATCAGAAACAGGCTCCAGGCTCTGAGCCGTCAGCCCAGAGCCCGACGTGGGGCTCGAACTCACGGACCGCGAGATCGTGACCTGGCTGAAGTCGGACACTCAACCGACTACGCCACCCAGGCGCCCCGCGGGTTCAGCTTTATTTGAATGCTGTTCTCTTTGTTATCCACTGCCCTGTGGGTTAGCTCAGTTTGAGAGATGGCTTTTCTCATTGTCCAAAAAATGGATGACAGAAACAAGGGATGCAGTATTCTTCCTTGTCTATTTTCAGGAGGAGAGAGACAAACAGGTTCCCCATACTTCTCTCCTAAAAACAATAAAAGACTCACCCAAAAGCCTCCACAAACTCTCCCTTTGTCCAGAATGGGGTTCCTTGTCCATTCCTAAAACAGTCACAAATAAAGGGAATGAGATCACAGTTGCAAGATTAGAATTAATTAAAGATCACTCTGAAAGTGGAAATGAGTCAAGTTTACTTGAATGGTAAGGCTGTGTGGAAGAGGGGTAGTATCTGAATAAAACCAGGCTTCTGTTAAGAACATTATAGGACAGATTACTTCTGGGTTGAAATTTGTAATGTTCAATAGTATGCAAATAATACTATGTATTAACGAATATTAATAATAGTATATAAATATATATAATAGCACACTGTACTATATATACTAATAGTATATGAATTGTATATAAATAATATAATATAAGTAAAAATAGTGTAAAATTTCAGAACAGCAAGTTCTGAGAAAGTTAATGAGAAAATAATGAAAGCACCAAGCAAGTAAGAAATAGGTAACAAAGTTTTTTGACTAGTATCAGACTTCCAACCAGTAATATTGAATACTAGAAGACAAGAGTGATGCTTTCTCGAATTTAACAAGGGACAACAGGATTTTTAAACCTAGAATTATATTTCCAGCTAAACTATCAACTAAAGATCAGAGCAAAATAAATACATTTTCACATACATGAAGATTCAGAACTTTTATTTCATAAGTACACACTCCAAGGAGGTTATTTAAGGATATATTGCAGAAAAATGAGTGAAAAAGAAAAGAGAAAAATTATAGAATACAACTAACAGGAATCCCTGAAAGTTAGATGCCAGTGGCACTGGAAATACACGGATTGGTGCAAAGTCTGTATAAGAATCAGTGATATCCCTAATTTTTCTCCCATACCCCACTGCCTGTTATCAACTTCTCTATACCAGGCTACAAGCTGAGATTTATTTTCTAGGGTAAACTCGGAGCTTTTCTGTATTTTGTATTCAGTGATATTAACTGAAGGTGGGGATTCTGTACTGAAAGGAGAGATTAAATAAAAGTCTACACAGTAAACAGTGAGATACTAAAGCTCTTTCCCTGGCTGAGTGTTTATGAGGCCGGGTATTGCAGGATTTCTCTCTGGAGAGTGTGTTGAACACAAGAGGAAAATACTTAGATGTACAGACAGGGATTTCCAGCAGCAAGGTAAGGCAGGGGCCTTACCACCCAAAGCCCACAATTTGACAAGTACTTCTCATTCTATCCATACACATAAGCTTCCAATTAGGTTTTTAGTGTCTTGGTCATATTAGAAATGGAAAGTCAAAGATAACCAAAGATGTGTGGGAAAATTCTAACATGAAAGACAGATAGTAAAACAGGAAAAAGAACAAAAGAAGCACTAAGGAAACAGAAAATTCACAGGAAACTGAAGAAAACTTATAATTACTGGACTCAGAGAGATGAAAAAGAGGCAATAAAGACAGACCACTGATAAAGAACTCTTTAGAAATAAAAAAGTAAGTTGAAGAAATTAAAATATGATGATGTAAATAAAAATTTCAGTGAAGATTTGAAACACAAAGCTGAAGACATTTTCCAAAAAATAACACAACTAGCAAAAAAGAGAAAAGGAAAACATAAGAAAATGGTACTATCCACCCAAGGAGGACCAAGATAGTAACAATTCCAGGAAAAGAAATAATATAAAGAAGTTTCTCAGAACTGATGGCACAAGTTTCTAGACTGAAATGGTTCAGCGAGCAAATGGGAGGGAAGCTCAGTAAATGGGTAGATGGTGCAACATATTTTCACATTATGAAATTTTAGAGGACCGAGAGTGAAGAGAAGATTCTGAAAGCATCAAGTGTTGGGAGTGGGGGAAAGAAGCAGGCTACATGCAGATGGTAAGGAAATACTACAGCATCAGGCCTCCCAGAATGACACTGGAAGGTAGAAATCAATGAAACACTGTGTTTAAAAAGTAAGGGAGTCACTTGTATCCCCCTAACAACAATTTGGCATCCATCCACAGAAAAAGTGTTTTTGCAGGAGCCAGCACCATAAGCCAAGGGACCCAGGAGACGTCTTACCCACCTACGTGTTGTATAATAAGCAAATAGACCTTGGTCTTGGCTATGAACACAAAAGTGGCCCATACACTGGCCCCTGTCCCTCTTGCCTACAGTCTAGTAGCCCTCCCGAACACTGACTTAGACAATCACCAACAGACAAGAAAGACTTTGTGGAAATCCAGGATCCCAGCAGAGAACTTCCAGCACACTGTTGGAGTAAGAAAATCAGAGGTTGAACACGATGAAGAGGGTAAGAGGAACAGCTTGACTTTATTCATGTCACCTGTCTTCTGAGGTGGCACAGCTAGTGCCAGGAGAACCCTTCTCAGCCTATGATTTCTCTTGTGGAGAAAAGTGAGAACATGTGAGTGAGTGCCTGGCTTCCCCAGCTTATGGGATGCTGCCAGAGGCACCTATTTCTCTCATCCCATCCAGGGTACTGCATCATTGGATTGCATGACTGGGGGTGGTAAGCAGCTAGGGAAACAACAGGGAAGGCTTGGAACATGTCAAAGGAACATAGATCCTACTAAGTGCATTATGGACCCAATCAGGAGGCCCACCTCATAGCTGCTGAGATGCCTCACCTGTCAATCCCCTTAATGGGCCCATGGGCATCCATAGGACTCTGTGGGCTGCACCCACCCACACTTCCACCCCATGGGCAGCTCTTTGTATGTGCCCCTGACAGTAGCAAGAGTGAGCTTTGGCAGACAACTAGTGAGCATGCACAGAAAGCTGGATTGTATCTATGAGGCAGGAAGAGACCAAAAACTTGAACATTTAGCATTGACTTTGAGAAGGTAAAAGGGAGTCTGTCAGCAATTGGCCTGGTGTGCCCCAGGATCAAAAGAAAACATACAAGCTTAAGTATCTGCCACAAAATTTAAGAAACAAAACAGATGCATGGAGGGGAAAAGAGAGAAAGAGAGGCAAACCATAAAACAGACTCCTAATTCTAGAGAACAAATTGAGCGTTGCTAGAGGGGAGGGGGTGGGTAGTTGGGCTAAATGCATGGTGGGTATTAAGGAAGGCACTCACTGTGATGAGCACTGGGTGTTATATGTAAGTGATGAATCTCTAAATTCTACTCCTGAAACTAATATTACACTATATGTTAACTACCTAGAATTTAAATAAAAACTTGAAACAAACAAACAACAAGAATCTGCCACAAGAGGGAGCAAGAAGTGTGGAGTATTGTGTAGCCACAGAAAATCTGAGAAAGCCCCAGAATCTCTAGTAGAGCTGAGGGAAGATGATTCTGTTCCAAAGTTATTCAGCAAAGAATGGAGGAGGTGACTGCTACTTTAAATGCAAAGAAAACAATGCAGGACTTCATGGAACATGAAGAGTCTTGGAACATGGAAAGTCATAGAAACATGACATCACAAAGGGATTACAATAATCTTCCATTAACCAACCCCAGAGACACAGAGATCTGCAATTTATCCAACCAAGAATTTAAAATTAGCTACAAGAAAACACACAAAGGCAATTCAATGAAATCAGGAAAACAATGGGCAAATAAAATGAGAAGTTTTCAAAAAAGATAGAAATCATAAAAAAAAACATTCTGAGGTCAAGGATACAATAAATGAAATGACGAATGCAATAGAGAGTGAAAATCAAAATGGATCAAGCAGAAGAAAGAATCTGAAACTGAAGACAAACTGTTTTTTTTTTCCTAAGACAAACCTTTTCAATGATCTTTTCAGAGAGAACAAAGAAAAATAAAACCCCTTAAATCATCCATTCAGAGAGAACAAGAGAAAAGAATCAAAAAGAGAGAAGAAAGCTTATGTGATCTATGGGATACCATTGAACAAGCCAATTTGAGAATTACTGGAGTTCAAGAAGAGAGGGAGAAGGGGGCAGAAAATTTATTTAAAAAAATAATGGCTATATGTTTGCTTCGTCAGCACATATACTGAAACGATATACGGACAGATACGGGAAAGATTAGCATGCAAATTCATGACATTCCAGATCTAAAAAAAATAATAATGGCTGAAAATCTTCACATCTGGGGAGAGATTTGGCCATCCATGTTCGTGAAGCTCATAGGTCCCCTAATTGAACTCAGAAACATATTCTCCAAGACACATTATAAAAGCTGTCAGAAGGTGGCTCAGTCGTTTAAGCCTCTGACTCTTGAATTTGGCCCAGGTCATGATCACACGGTTCATGAGTTCAAGCCTCACATCAGGCTCTGCACTGCCAGCCCAGAGCCTGCTTGGGATGATTTTGTCTGCCTCTCCCTCTGCCCCTCCCCTGCTTGCTCTCTCTCTCCCTCTCAAAACAAATAAAAATAAAGTTTAAAAAAATAATAAAATAAAAGCTGTCAAAAAATCAAAGACAAAGAATCTCACAAGCAGGTAGATAAAAGAAGCTTGTCACTTACAAAGGAACCCCCCCATAATGCTATCAGCAGGTTTCTCAACAGAAACCTTACAGGTCAGGAGACAGTGGGATGATATACTCAAAATGCTGAAAGAAACAGATAACTGCCAAACAAGACTACTCTATGGATCAAAGTTGTCCTTTAGAAATCAAGGAGAGATAGAGACATTCTCAGACAAACAAAAGCTGAGGGAGCTTATCACCACTAGACCTGACTTACAAGAAATCCTGAAAGAAGTGCTTAAAGCTGCAATGAAAAGGCACTAATTAGTAACACGAAAACATATGAAAATAACAATACACTGGTAAAGGTAAATATATAGTCAATTTCAGAATATTATAACATTGCATATGGTACTGTGCTAACCACCTAATTCTAGCACAAAATTTACAGGACACAAGTATTAAATATAGCAATAGCTACAATAATTTGTCAGTGAACATACAATATAAAAAAGGTAAATTATAAAATAAAAAAAATAAATGGGGAGTAAAAAAAGTGAAATTTTTGTATATTACCAAAGTTAAATTGCTGTTAGCTTAAAATAGACTGTTATATCTGGAAGATATAAAACAAAAGAGAGAGGAATAGCTATACTGGTATTAAACAAAATACACCTTAACTGAAAAGCTGTAAAGATACAGAGAAGGTCATTATATAATAATAAATGGAGCAATCCATCAAGAGGATACAACAATCTTGAATATACATATTTCCTACATTGTAGGATATAAATATATCAAGCAAATACTAACAGATCTGAAGGGACAAACAGACAATACAATAATAATAGAATAGTAAGGGACATCAATATCCCACTTTCAACAAGGGGTAGATCATCCAGACAGAAAATTGATACGGAAGCATCACACTTGAACTATGCTTTAGACCAAGTAAACCTAATAGACATACACAAAACATTCCATCTGACAGCAACAGTATACACATTCTTCTCAAATGCACACAAAAATTCCTCCAGGACACAACATATATAGACTTGTTCACAAAACAAGTCTTAGCAAATTTAAGAAGACTAAATCATATCATTGGGTCTTATCTCTTCTGACCTAATGGTATGAAGATAGAAACCAATAACAATAGGAAAATGGAAAAATCCATAATAATATGGAATTAACACACTGCTGAACAACCAACGGATCAAAGAAATTAAAATAGAAAGAAAAAAAATACCTTGAATCAAATGAAAATGGAAACTCAGCATACTGAAACTTATGGAATACGGCAAAAACAGTTCTGAAAGGAAAGTTTATAGTGATAAATGCCTATATTAAGAAAAAAGGAAGATCTCAAATATGCAATCTAATTTTACATATTAAGGAACTAGAACTATAGAAGAATAAGTAAGCCCGGGGTTAGCAGAAGAAAGAAGATAGCAATGATCAGAGTAGAAATAAATGAAATAGAAAAGAAAGGATAGAAAAGATCAATGAAACTAAGTTCTGTGTTTTTGAAAGATTATGAAAGTTTACAAGCCTTTAACTAGACTAAGAAAAAAAGAGAGAAGACTCAAAGTCAGAAATGAAAGAGGACTTATAATGGATATTGCCAAAGTTCAAAAAAATCGTAAGACACTACTATGAACAGTTACATGCTAACAAATTGGATAACATAGCAGAAATGGATAAAATCCTAGAAATATACAATCTACCAAGGCTGAATAATAAACTGAAATATGAACAGACTAAGTTTTAGGAAGAAGATTGAATTAACAATCAATAACCTCCCAACAAAACAAAGCCCAGGACCAGATGGTTTCACTGGTGAGTTCTACTAAACACTAATGCCAGTCTTTCTTGAACTCTTAAAAAATAACTGAACAGGAGGCTACACTCCCAAACTCATTTTGTGAGAACAGAATTACTCTTATATGAAAGCCAGAAAAGGACACTAAAACAATAGAAAACTACAGACCAATATCCTTGATTATATAGATACAAAAATTCTCAACAATATATTAGCAACACAATTCAACAGCATGTTAAAAGAATCATATACCATGATCAAGTATGATTTATCCTTAGAATTCAAAGATGGTTTAATGTATGAAAATTAATAACTGTGATTCAATACATTAAGAGTATGAAAGATAAAAATTATATGACTATGTTAATAGATACAGAAAGAGCATTTGACAAAATTAAACATCCTTTCATGTAAAAGCTCACAAAAATTTGAATATAGAAAGAATATTCGGGGGCACCTGGGTGGCTCAGTTGGTTAAGTGTCTGACTTTGGCTCAGGTCATGATGTCACATTTCGTGGATTCGAGCCCCACACTGGGCGCTGTGCCGATAGCATGGAACGTGAAGCCTGCTTTGGAATCTATGTCTCCCTCTCTCCCTGCCCCTTGCCCACTCATTCTCTCTCTCTCTCTCTCTCTCAAAAATACATAAACATTTTTTTTTAAAGAACTTGAAGTTTCTTTTTTTTTTTAATTTTTTTTTCAACGTTTATTTATTTTGGGGACAGAGAGAGACAGAGCATGAACGGGGGAAGGGCAGAGAGAGAGGGAGACACAGAATCGGAAACAGGCTCTGAGCCATCAGCCCAGAGCCAGACGCGGGGCTCGAACTCACAGACTGCGAGATCGTGACCTGGCTGAAGTCGGACGCTTAACCGACTGCGCCACCCAGGCGCCCCCATAAACATTTTTTAAAAATGAAGGAATATTCCTCAGCATTAGTAAGGTCATATATGAAAAGCCCACAGCCAACATCCTACCCAATGATGAAAGGTTGAAAGTTTTTCCTCTAAATCAGGAACCAGACAAGGGTGCCCACTCTTAAAATTCCTGTGCAACATAAAACTGAGAGTTCTAGCTGTGGCAATTAGTTAAGAAAATGAAATGAATGACTTCCAAATCAGAAAGAGGTAAAATTGTCTCTTTTTGCAGAAGATATGATCTTATGTATGGAAAATTCTAAAGGTTTCACTAAAAACTGTTGGGACCAATACAAAGTTTCAATAGAGTTGCAGGTTATATAATCAACATACAAAAATCGGTTGCATTTTTATACACTAACTATAAACTACCCCCCCCCCAAATAAGAAAACAATCCATTTACAATAGCATAAAAATATTTAGGAATAAATTTAGCCAATGAAGTAAAATATCTGTACACTTAAAATTATAAGACATTGATGAAAGAAATTGAAGAAGACAACAAATAGATGTAAAGATATCCCAAGTTCATGAATTAGAGGAATTAATATTTTTTAAATGTCCATACTACCCAGTCATCTATAAATTTAATTCAACTGCTATCAAATTTCCAATGGCATTTTTAAAGAAATAGAGAAACAATCCTAAAATTCATAAGGAAATCACAAAAAGAACCCAAATAGCCAAAACAATTTTGAGGAGCACCTGGGTGGTTCAGTTGGTTAAGTGTCTGACTTTGGCTCATGTCATGATGTTGTGGTTTATGGGTCCAAGCCCCACATCAGGCTCTGTGCTGACAGCTCAGAGCCCAGAGCCTGCTTCATATTCTGTGTCTCCCTCTCTCTCTGCCACTCTCCTGCTCATGCTCTGTCTCTCTCTCTCTCAAAAATAAATAAACATTAAAAACAATTTTGAGAAAGAAGAGCAAAGTTGAAAGCAGTAGACTTTCGGATTTCAAACTAAATTACAAAGCTATAGCAATCAAAACAATATGGTACTGGCATAAAAATAGACATATGGACCAATAAAACTTAGTAAATAGCCCAGAAACCAATCCTCACATGTAGGGTCAACTAATATTTGATAAGAAAGTCAAGAATACTCAATAGGGAATGGGTAGTCTCTTCCATAAATAGTGTTGGGAAAACTGGACAATCAGAAGAATGAAATTAGACCCCTACTTATATCACTCACAAAAATTAATTTGAAATGGTTTATAGATTTTAACATAAGACTTAAAACATAAAACTACTAGGAGAAAAAAAATAGGAAAAATACTCCTTGGAATTAGTCTTCCAAACAATTGGCATCAAAAGCAGAGGCAACAAAAGCAAAAATAAACAAGTTGGGATCATATCAAAGTAAAAATCCTTGTTCACAGAGAAAATGGAAACAAAAACGAAAACAAAAAACAAAAAAAAAACAATGTGCAAAATGAAAAGGTAACCTATGAAATGGTAGGAGATATTTGGAAATCATGTATCTGAGAAGGGATTAATATCCATAATATAAAAAGAACTCCTATAACTCAGTAGCAAAAACAAAAACAAAAACAAAAAAACAATCCAATTAAAAAATGTGCAGAGGACCTAAACCATCATTTTTCCAAAGAAGATATATGAATGACCAACAAGCGCTTGAAAAGATTCTCAACATCACTAATAATCAAGGAAATGCAAAACAAAACCACAATGAGGTATCACCTCACAAAAGTGTTGGTGAAGATACAGAGGAAAGAGAATCCTTTTGCACTGTTAGTAGGAATATGGACTGGTACAACCACAATGGAAAACACTGTGTAGTTTCCTCAAAAAATTAAAAATAGAACTACCTTATGATCCAACATTACCATTTCTGGGTATATATCCAAAAGAAATGAAGTTAGGATCTCTATGTCCAGGGCAGCATTATTCACAATAACCAAGAAATAAAAATTGGATTAAAATAAAAATTATATTAAAAAGATGTGGTATAGGAATATATACAATGGAATATTATTTAGTCATGAGAAAAAAGGAAATCCTACCATTTGTGACAACATGGATGAAGGCATTAGGTTAAGCGAAATGAATTACACAGAAAAAGACAAATACTAGATGATATTACTTATATGTGGAATTTTTAAAAGCCTACCTCACAGACCTCAAAGAGTAGGATATTGTTTGCCAAGAGCTAGGAGAAGCAGAAATGGGGAGATGTTGGTTAAAGAGTACAAATTTCCAGTTATAAGATGAATAAGTTCTGGGTAATTAATGTACAGCATGGTGACTATAGTTTACAATACTGCATTATGTATCTGAAAGTTGCTAAGAGAGTAGATCTTTAATATTCTCACCACAAACAAAAAAGGTAATTATGTGAGATGATGGAGGTGTTAACTAACTAACCTTATTGTAGTAATCATTTTGCAAAATGTAAGTGTATCAAATCATTACATTGTACTCCTTAAACGTATATAATAATATACAAAATTGTATCTCAATAAAGCTGGAAAAATAAAAGGAAAAAAGAAAAACAATTCAGGAAAAATAATTTACACCCTAGAATTCTACACCCTCATAAATCATATGTTACATATTAGGGCAAAATGAAGAGAATTGCAGTCTTGCCAAATCTCAAAAAAAAATACCCTCTATATACATTTTTCCAGGAAGCTACATGGAATTGTATTCTAAAACCACAAAACAAAAAGGAAGAAAGGAAGGACAGAGGAAGGAAGGAAGGAAGGAAGAAAGGAAGGAAGGAAGGAAGGGGAAAAGGGAATACACAGCATTCATGAAACTTAGAATCTAATACAGGACAAAACCAAGTGAATTCTCAGGATAATGAGGAAAAGAAAATTTTAGTCACAAAGAACAATTAGTCTAGAGTAGACGAGGTATGGAAGGGTACAAAAAAGACATCAGCATGGGGGAAAGAACAACAGCCTACTTGTTTATCTGATAATCTGATTATCAGTTATTGGATGTAATGAGGTAAGGACCTACTTGACTGTATTACACTGGCAAAGGATTTCGGGGAGAAATAGTGATAGTTCATAGAAAAGCAAGAAAATGATGAAAACAATAATTATTAACTCTAGGAAAAACAAAGAGATCAAAAGAAAACATAATCACCATACCCTATATAGGTTAACTGTTAATAAAAATATAAGAGTTTTAGGGGTGACTGGGTGGCTCAGTCAGTTAAGTGTCCAACTCTTGATTTTAGCTCAGGTCATGATCATGACCTCATAGTTTGTGAGTTTAAGCGCCATGTCAGGCTCCATGCTGTTAGCTTGGGATTCTCTTTCTCCTTCTCTCCCTGCTTCCTGCTTAATCTCTCTTTCTCAAAATAAATAAACTTAAAAAAATAATAAAAATAGAGGCTTTTGATTTGATGAAAAATTGAAGAAAGTATGTGTTAGGGAGGTATAAATCTGTTACAAGTTCATATTTTATTGTAGGTAGTCAATATAATCAATAATAGCTAAACTAACAACTTTTTAAAAAGTAGTAACGTATTTAGAAATATGAAGTGAACGTCAGGAGAATCAGCTAAAAAGAATTGACAGTGCTTCTGCCTCTGGGAGCAGGAATTGTCATTGGGATGTTGAGTGGGACAAGAAACTGCTAATTTTCGTCATCAGCCTTAAAAATCTATTTGACCTTTAAATCTGGGTGAATCTATCTGTTTAATGAAAATAAAATTGTTTTAAAAGAAATGTATTAGTCATATAGTTTAATTTTCCTTGTAAGATGCATTTTAAAAGTGATATAATCACTGTTTTCAGTGTCTTTTAAATGACTCCATTATCATTATGCTCTGGCTGGTTATTCATAATCCTTCATCTTCAGGTCACCCTGAATTCACTTCTAATGCATTATGTTATTTTTTGTCTCTTTAAAGTTTATTTATTTATTTTGAGAGAGAGAGAGAGAGAGGGAGAACAAGACGGGGAGGGGCAGAGAGAGAGGCAGACAGAGAATCCGAAGCAGGCTCTGCCCTGACAGCAGAGAGCCCGTCATGGGGCTTGAGCTCATGAACCATAAGATCATGACCTTAGCCGAAGTCAGACACTTCACCACCCGAGTACCCCAATGCATTATTTTAATATACTTTTGCAAGTAGATAAAAGCAAAGATAAACGTTTTGATTAAGTCAATACACACAGCAAGTTTTCTCAAAAGCTGTTTAATTTCTTCTTTTGCATTTAGGAATTTATGGCAAAAGTTATAGGTTGGAAAATAAAATCCACCACGGAAGTATAAACATTATTCATGCAAATTATAACAACATTCATAAAATTTATGTGCAAGGTAATCTGTTAGATGGTTATTCAAATGTGGCAAAGTAAAGTTGAAAATAAAATGGAACATCTGGGGCCAGAATATATATGTTAATCAGAAGGGTTATAGATGTGCATGTCAATGGATCATCATGCTCTTGAGGAATTCTAAATTTGAAAATGCCAACTTTTTCCCCAAGAGTTACCCCTGATTGAAGCGAATGTCCAAAATCAGTAATTGATAACATCCTCATTTATCTATGTTATAATTGTAGATTTGCCAATTTAACATTCATAAGGATTCTTTGCCATTTCCGGTTGCTCAGGGGGAAAAAAATCAACAAAAGTGCTTGTGATAGTTAATTTTATTTTTTTATTATTTTAATTTCTTTGTGTTTATTTATTATTTATTATTTTAGAGAGAGAGAGAGAGAGAGAGCGCGCGTGAGCCCACGCGTGAGCAGGTTGGGGGAGGTGCAGCGGGGGAGAGAAAGAATCTTAAGCAGGGTCCATGCTCAGTGCAGAGCCCTACAGATGCTGGGCTTGATCCCATGACCCTGGGATTATGATTTGGGCCAAATTCAAGACTTGGACACTCAATGGACTGACTGAGTCACCCAGACAGCCCAAGTGATAGTTAATTTTATGTGTCAACTTGACTGGCTCTTGGGGTGTCCAGATAGTTGGTCAAACATTCCAGGTGTTTTGGTGAAGATGTTTTCAGATGCGATTAACATTTGAAAGGGGAGAGGAAATTGCCCTCCTCAATTTCACAAAAGGCTTAACTAGAAAAAGACAGTGAAGTGAGAAATCCCTCTCTCTGCATGACTGTCTCCCTGCTGGGGTATCTGTCTTTTCCTGCCTTAGTACTCAGCCTCAGGTTGGAGTTTACACCATCAGTTCTCCTGGTTCTTAGGCCTTCAGATTCAGACTGCAACTATACCATTGTCTCTCTCTTAGGTCTCTAGCTTGTCAACTGCAGATCCTGGGATTTCTCAGCCTCTCTATGTAAATCAATTCCTCTCTCTCTCTCTCTCTCTCTCTCTCTCTCTCTCTCTATATATATATATATATAATTAATTTATTAAATATTAATATTAAATATTTAGTATATATATATATAAATCCATGTAAATCAATTCTTCTCTCTCATATATATGTGTGTATATATATATATATATATATGTATATATACACACACTGTTGGTTCTGTTTATCTGAAGAACCAAGACTAATACAGTGTTTTTCTGAAGGAAGGTCAAAAATTCAGTTAAACTGCTATTTCTAAATAGTCAGTTAGGCAAACTGAAGTCATAGATGGTTAATTATTGTCTTAGTTTACTCTTTTGACTTGAATGTAACAGGAATCCACTAATGCTAATTTAGGACAAAAATAATTTAGAAAAGAAAAGGTTGGGAGGAATTTATTTTAAGAAAACCTAAGTACCTCAATGATATCAAGGGCAGAAGTACTTCTGCAGTCTATGAAGGGGCTGGAACAAGACGTGGGATTCCATTTCATACTCCTATCTCTACTTATCTCTGAACATTTGTTTTATTTACTTTTCTTTCTACAGACAAACTATCACTGCTACTCTGTTCACGTGGTGATAACGATGCCATAATTCTAGAGGTTTTACTTCTTCATTCAAGAGATCAGCCTATGTAAGGATGAAAGTCTTGAAACTAACTCTAGATTTCTAAGAGAGGAATTTGATTAGCCATATTTAAGTCAGGGACTCCTCGTGGTCCAAGCATCCACCAACAGGAGCATGGAGTTATGCTGTTCAAATACGGTTGCCATCTCCTGTACCTATGACTCTGTGGATGGGGACTGGGAATGGCAGGAGTTCCTAGATAAGACAGGTTTAATTCTGAATTCACTTTTTCTTTCAATAATTATGTTGGGACTTTCTATATGTCCAGCACTGGGGATATGATTCTGAAAAGGATACTTCTTACCCTCACAAACATTTCTGTCTAGTTAGGTGTATTGGGACAGGGAGGTGGCTGGTGAGGATTGGGTTTTATGTAAATTGTCTTTGTAATAAATGCAACAAGTGATATTATGGAGGCAAAAAAAAAAAGGTGTATGGTAGTAAAGGAGAAGACATATCTCACTCAGGCTGGGAGGTGAGTGATGTCTTCTTGTGAAAAGTGACATCTATACTAAGACTACAGACATGCATAAGCGTTAGCCTGGTCAAATAGATGGAAGTGAAATATAATAGAAATGACTCTTATGTTTATATAGACACAAAGATAATGTTGACGGATCTAAAACAAAGTAATATTAGATTATTGATGGGTATCTCAGCTTGGGTTTCCCAAATATCAGATCCTGAGATAAGACAAAATTAGTCCTCTGTGCTGGCAGCGTTCTTAACAGGTTCTTCCAACAAGGATGTCCAGCAGCCGATTTGCATAACAGATTTGCATTCTCCCAGTGTAGCCCAGCGGGAAAATAGCACCTTTTCCTCAGTGGTTTCCCTGGAACAGTACAACGTTCCAGGGCTGACTCTAATGAGAATGCTTTGGGCCGTTGAGCCAATCACCATAGACAAACACCTAGAATATTCTGGTCAGGGATTGGGGAAGGCCCCGTTGGTATCACATGACCAAATAGTGGGTGAGGAGGAGTAATTCTTGAAAAGATATCACGGAACTATTACCTGAAAAGAGAATGAATGCTAGGCAGGCAAAATCCACAGATGTCTGCTAAAATTTGGGATGACATTCCTTTAATATTTATTTTATATGTGGAGGTGTGATGTATTATATGGACTTAGCAACAAAGAACTTTTTTTGCTTAATAGAGTTGATCCTATAACTCTCTTCTCTCAGAGTAGTAACTTGTACATAAAGGATTATGGTAAAGAGTAAAGAGTAAAAACACACGCTGGTTTTTAGTATACCATAAAAATTCACACAGAAAGAGAATAGTGATTCTTAAGTCATAATGGTTCACAGATGTTTTTTTCACAGAAATTTTTGAGAATCCGATGAATTCAACAGACTTGCTCCATAGAACATTTTTTTTTTGTTTGTTTTTTGGTACATACAAACTTCTTTTGAGACATTGACTGTCTACATGAAGCCCAAGTTAAACCCCTGATCTAGATTGAACGTTTTCAAAGCGCTTGGCTCCTTTGCAAGTAAACACATAGTCCCTTTCATAGTTATAACATAGGAAGGCCATTTAGATGAATTTGTTGATTTTTATTTTTAAACTGCTCAAATTATAAAGATATACAAATCCGAAACACTATTTTCATACTGCATTCTTGTTCAATTCAGTGTCACAATCTTAAATCAAGGCAGATAAACTGTATTCAATTTCTGGTGAGGATACAAGGGCAAAAAATTAAGTCTTTCTGAAGCTTTTGAATATTGTTTACTCCCATAATAAAGAAGGCAGCTTGCTGCCTAATAAGATGTGGCCTGGGAGGTTGCTTTATCAATTTGTCGATCCCTTGGAGGAAAAAACACATTTTAAAAACAAATCCAAGAGTAAGACATACATGAATGAAATCCATTTACACTGAGAGCACATTTCTGTTCTGTGCCAAATAAAGTGAGAATTTTTGTATAGAAATTTATTCTTCTACCTTGCCGTTCTTAAATAATATGATGTTCAAGAATTAAATATATGTCTGTAGGAAGCACTTTAG
Source organism: Prionailurus bengalensis (assembly GCF_016509475.1). Taxonomy (NCBI): domain Eukaryota; kingdom Metazoa; phylum Chordata; class Mammalia; order Carnivora; family Felidae; genus Prionailurus; species Prionailurus bengalensis. The sequence goes on from NC_057353.1 coordinate 50,749,743, forward strand.
GGTTTTTCTGCCTTTTCTATAAACATTGTTAGTTGTAAGACAACCATAAATTTGTGAAAATGGTAACATGCTGTATTTGTAGGTTTGCCAGATAAAATGAAATAAAGTACAGGGTAAGCAACAATTATTTTTTAAGATAAGTATGTTCCAAATATTGCATGGAATAGACTAATACAAAACAATTGTTGCTTACATGAAGTATAAATTTAACTGGGCATCCTGTATTTTACTTTTCGAAATCTGTCAACCCTATACACTTGCAAGCTATATTGTTTTTATTCATTTGTAAATAAACCTTTGATTTTATTTATTAAAGTAGTTTCAGTACTGGCATCTCATTTTATTGTCAGATATATGTTTTCTAGCTAACTGGACTATTAAGAATATATACAAGTATATTTTCATTGAGGTTGTAACAGAATACTTCAAGCTTTTTTTCCATGAACAGTTTTGACTCACATCTCTTTTTACTCCCAAAGAACTTTATGAAGAAAGCTAGACTGAGGTAAATGTTTCTTTATTTCAGATTGGTTTCAGATCAATTCTTTTAGTATTTGAAGGAATGTTATTAAAAGTTGCATATTTTCTGCGCTTAAAGTAACTTACATATGTGATTTTAAATGATTTGTCTTTGAAAGCAGAAACTTTTCAAAATGAACCATTATGTAGAGATGAAATCAGTGAGTCTAGAAAGTGAATAATTCATTTTTAAGTAAATGAGAAATTATTTTGTGCTGTTACTTATACATTTTCATATTTATAGTTAAATAGTAATTTGCGATACACAGGGTATTAGTTGTGAATTGTGGTTTTCAATATCACAGACACATTTGTTGCTGTGGTTTTGCAATATCATTCCCTGATGCTTTCCTCAATTGTGGTTTTCATAATCATTGTTTGATAGTCATGTAGCTGCGGTTTGGGGCTGCTATATCCATTTGGACAGAGATAATTGCTTATAGGTTTTGCTGTCTTTTAATTTTATAACCTTAGTGAGTTAAACTAGAAAAAGAAAAATTGAACTTTAAATATCATCAACATTCTCATTAAAAATGATGAGAAAACACAAAATGTAATAGTATTCCTTAGTTTAATTCATTCATAATGACTATAATTAATATATATTTATAAATTTATATAAACTATATCTATTTCTAATAATGCAGTCTGCTTATTTTATCAATCTTGCCTTGAATTCCCTGACTTTTGCTCCTTTCAGCTTTTAAACTGAATATTTAGCTGAGATTTATTTGTTTCTCTTTTGCTTTGCATATTTAACCATTTCAAATGCCAAAAGAAACACTAACTGTTATGATATTTTAATTCCAATGGGCATTCCTTCTGGCTGATATAAAAAGTCAGCCAGTTCTGTAAAAAGATCTTTAAAAACCGTAATGTATAATACATCCAATTCTAAGCACACCAATTTAATTGTAATGAATTGAAAATTAAGGAGGCAAAAATCTGTAGTTCTCTGTCTGCTTATTCATTCCACAACACAAACACACATAACCCTGCTTTTCATGGTACTTACGGCTTTAATTTGTTGGTTCTTCAGGGGAGGGACTTTGTCATTTAGTGCATTTTCCACTGCAAAGGACCATGCATTCTTACAACCTCACATGATAATAGTACTAATGGTAATGTAATAAAATTCACAATTGGTCTTCAGCTCTGTATTAAGATTCTCCCAGCCATACCTTTCACAGGGCAACTCTTTACACCTTCCAGAAGATGTCCTGATGGGGTTATAAATGACACTGATTACAGTGCCTCGTGCACACTGAGCAGCGTGCATTATCCTCAATCAGCCCAGGCTCTCTGCTGACCCCCAGACCCTTTTAGAGTATCAAGTTTGGTGGGGCTCATAGGAAAGGCTAGTCAACCAAACAAAGGCGGGGCGGGGGGGGGGGGCACAATTTCAGATCAGATTGGATGATCCCACAACCTGGGGGAAAAGTCAGCAGTATCTGGGGGATACATGCCAACTGCAGTGGAGTTTATTAGTAAATACTGATGACATAAAGCAGCCAGTCCCACTGCTACTGGGATAGAAGCTTCTTCCAGCCCACCCGGGAGGATATATTTAATACTCAGTATATATAAAACTATGAGAAACTAAGCTAGCCTCATGCAGCTTAACTTGGCCAAATAATAACTATGCAAATCACTTCAAAATTTGTTCTTCTCTTGGCTCGCAGTTTCCAACATACTACACACACAATAATTGAAAAAGAATGAAACAAAACTTTAAAAGCTAAAGAACCATGAAATAGTTATTGGGTCTTACCTGCTTGGGAAATTATGGCAAGATCAAATCTTTTATTAGTCGCTGGCTGCTTCCCTGTGGCAGAACTAAAAAGAATTAAAGGTCATGGGATGGGATGGGTCTTTAGAACTTGCACAGACTTCCTCAAAAAGTTAGTATTCTGATTTGAGACGATTCGTTTCCCACCTAGGGCTAATCACCTAGCTAATGGTCCTCCTTTTTTTTCATTTGAGGGAAGAAGAAAAAAAAAAAAAGATCTGCCTGTCTCCAAATTCGGAATTATTACAGTCTACCGTGAGAAGTGGAGGTGAGAAAGAGCACTTTGAGGACTCCGCTCAGCATCCCCTCGGTGCGGGCTGAGTGGGGGATGGTCCACGTCCGCAGCGGTCTCCTGGGAACCTTGAGAGCAATGAAATGGTCTCCAGAGAGCCTGGGCAGATGAGAGGGCTTAACTGGCCCCAAGACACACAGTTGGCATTTGTGATCAGCTGCCTCTCGCCGAGGATTTTGCCAGTGGCCTAACCTTCCTGCCAAGAAGCTGGAAGGGGGGAGGGGGGAGGCCAGGGGAGGGGGCGGCATAACTGGAAGCGCAAAGTTTACGGAGAGACTGGGATTTCTTTGTGCCCCGCTGGACGGGCCAGGCGTGAGGAGAGTTGGGGTCCATCAGAGGGGAATGTGGGAAGAAGTTGCCTGGAGGGGTGCTCTGGCAGATGCCCAGAGCTGACGCGGTGACAACTGCAGAAGCTGCCCCCCCTCCAAACCCTCCCCACGCCTCTGGTCCCCTCCCACCCCCCACCCCTCACCCCTCACCCCTCCACCGCGCTCCCGTGCACCCGACCCGACTGAGGCCCGGGCCCTCTTTTGCATCCGGACTGGCTTTGGATGCAGCCAATCCTCCTTTCGCTGATGGAATAGTCTCCCCTCCCCGCAGCCCCGGCGCGCCCCTCCCTCCCGCGCCTCGCCACCTCCCGCGGCAGAGAGCGAGCTGCGCGGCCCGGAGCGGCGGCGGCGGCGGCGGCGGCGGCGGCGGCGCTGGCGCTCGAGTCTCTGCCCCGCACGCCGGGGAGAGGGGAGAGCGAGCGCGCTCCTCCTCCCGCGCCTTCCACCCCCTCTCTCCCCCTCTTCCCTCTGCTCGCTCTCCCTTCCCTCCCTCCTTCTCTTCCTCCTTTCCGTGTTCCCCCTTTCCCCTTTTCTCTCTCCTCGTCCATTCGTTTGTAAATTCTGTCCTCCCCCACCTCCATCGCTCTCTCGCTCGCCCCCTCCCCTCCCCACTGTCACTCTCTCTCTGCCCCCCTCCGTCTTCTCATTTGCCTGCTCCTCTCCAAACGTGGCTCCGCGGCTCCCGGAGGAGCCCCGCGCCCGGATCCCGCGCGTCCGAGGCACCTGGAGACCGGCCCGCGGCGGCCCGAGCCTGGCCAGCGGCGGCGGCGGGAGCCGAGGGAGCGGCAGCCCCGACCGCGGGCACCGCGGGAGCCTCAGTGGCAGCGGCCGCCGCCGAGATGTCCCGGCGAAAGCAGAGCAAACCCCGGCAGATCAAACGTAAGTTTGCACGCTGGGCCGGCAGTTGCTGGGATTATTTCTGGGGAGGGGGGCGCGCGGGGCGGGAAGGGGAGGGAGACGAGGGGAAATCCGCTCCCCGTGCCCCGGATTTGTCAAACTTTGCCTGAGCGGCGGAGGGACAACTAGTCAGTCACGGACAGACAGACAGACGGCGGGCGGCCCGAGCGCCGGGCAAGACAGAGGCTGCGACGAGCAGCTCACTCTTGCTCGCCCGCGTCCCCGCGCTCCCGGGTTTCTTTTTAATTCCGACCCCCGCGCGCAGTTAGTTCCCGCCGCCTCGCCGTCCAGCCTGCCCGGGCAGCCCCGCTCGCTTAGGGGGTTCTTCCTACGGTGGTTGTTGTCATTGTTGTGGCAGCGGACGTAGCGCTCCTCCCGGGGACCGTACTTTTAGCCACCGGGGTGAGAACTTAGTTCTGCGAAAAGCTGGTCGAGACCTCGGGGTGAGGGAGGCACCGTCCCTAGGCGGTGGAAAATCAGTGTCCGGGTCCCGGTGCGGGGCGGTGCCACGGCCACGCCAGACCCGAAGCGAAACAAAAAGTAGGTGTAAAAGTTTGCGCCTCTGCAGCTGGGCGGCCGAGCGCCTCCGCCCCGGGGGCGCGGGGCTGGCGGCGGGGCGGGACTGGGCCGGGGGCGCCGGCCGGGCCCGTCCGGTTCGCGTGGCCGGGACCGCTCCGCTGAGCGGGGATTCGGGTTGCCTCCCGCCCCGGAGGCGCGCGGAGTCCTCGCTGGGAGGGGCCGCCCGTCACTTCCCACCGCGGAAGCTGGGAGTTCAAGGCAGCCCGTGCGCCGCAGGGAGCGCGACCCGGAGCCCCCTCCCCCCCTCTCCCCGCTCCCCCTACAGCGCCCCGGGGCCGGGGTGGCGCTTAGAGGACACCGCGGGGCCCGAGGTACCTGCCCGAAACACACACACTGGCAGAACTCAACTCGGTCAACTTTTCTGGTCCTGGGGAAAATTCCTCCAATGGTGCTTTGTCGCCCTGCGACACGTCTTCAACGCTTTGGCCGAAAAGGAGGCACAGCCTTCTTAGTTTATTTAATCTAATTTTTATTTGTTTTAAATTTAATTTTAATTTTAATTTTTTTGCTAGGCTTGTGCTGTGTCCATTTCTTCGTGTTGTTTAAAGTCTGCCAACTAGTTTCAAACTGATGAGAGTGTAATTTCAGGGTAAGGCTTTGGTGGTATTCCCTCCCCCTTAATTATGAACCACACTCACCCCACCCCCCAAATGTTGAAAATGCTATTGGGTGTAGTTTAAAAATAAATCTTATCTATTAACTTAGGCAGCGTGAAATGGGGTCTAGGTGTGTAAAGCAGTTTGCTACAGTTAAGTGTTTCGATCTTTATATACACGTACAAACCTAGCCTTTCAGACATGACTCTGTCGCTTTTATTTAGTGCATTTCTTCTCTCATACTTCAGTTCCTTTTC